>NC_056743.1:1252979325-1253066825 GCF_019279795.1 Protopterus annectens
TTTGCTTTAGACAGACAGCACCTTCAGCAAATCAGCTCCAAACCTCATAGGCGCAACTCCCCCTACAGCTCACCTCTAACCACGAATTTGTATTTTCTTACCATTTCTCAATTGTCTCATGTTTATCAACAACCACCTAATACTTAAACCAGCAGACACAGTGTGCGAGAGATGTAGTTATACCATGTTATTGGAGGTAAAGCTCTCACATGAAGCCATAACAGATAACAAGCAGGTTGCCAGTACTACACAATACTGCAATAAACAAAGCAACACTGCTCAGACCAGACACATGGGCCTTCATATGTTGTGGTTCTTAAAATTAACCTACATAAACCACAAAAGCCTCCTAAAAGTAACTTAAGAAAAATGCCATTAGCAACCTCAGTAACACAACACAAGCAGTATCCACCATGAAACATACATCTTAAGAGTCATCCTGACTCATTTGAAATGCCCCAAAGGCAGACCTCCACACAGTTCAATATCTTAGTCCTAGGTGACTCTGTAGTGAGACACACATAACATTTAGAGATTGCTACGTCTCACCTGGAGTATTAACAAAAACGCCACTCCCTATAAGCACTCCTTATCCTGGAAAACATTGATTAATGCATTATTATAGAGACTGAGTTCAAGACCAATTAAAGCACTCCATCAGTGCAAGGTTTTAAAGCCAGTCACAAGTTCAAGCCCTCCACATTAGACAAAGGCATTAAAGGCAGCAGTGTTTCCGTATTCTAAGAAAAAAAAAAACATTTCACCTCCAGACAAGATAATGGCCTGGAACTCTTCCATGTCCAACTTACTATTAATTAAATCCCTTATCATATCATAGCTAACTATAGGACCCCCTCTATTTCCCTGTCATCCCACATCTCCTACCTAATTAGTATGGAGCCCCTATCTATTAGGCCCACCACCAGTCTTCTAGGAGGCTTCAACTATCCTTTCATAAACTGGGAAACTTACACACCCTCAAACATGTATGCCAAGAAATTTCAAGACCTCATCAATACAGACTCTCTGGACCAATTAGTCCACACCATCAACAACAAGAGTGACAACATTTTAAGACTTGATCTTTACCAATATAGGGCATCTCTGATCTCTACCAATTGTAACTTCCTCCATGGTCAATTCAGACTACATATCAATCACATTCACCATTAAAACTGAAGTCTCAAACAACTTCTAATACCTCAGTATTCAGACATTATGCAAAGGCTAATATACTGAAACAAAGTGATGACCTAGCTAAATTCAAAAGCACCTGCCATCTTGATAAATCTCAGTGCTTATGCAAGATCCTTTACTACCAAATTTTTTATACATGTAAATATTTGCATAGATGCATCTGTCCTCCTCAAAAATAAATACAATGCCAAATTCAAAACTAAATCTCTGTGGTGGAACCCTAATATAAACAGGCCCTATAATAAAGGAAATTGTACAAAAATTGAAATTAACTCTTAAGGTGCCAAAACACTCTTGCTAAACTTAGCAAGGAACTGTAGACCCTGCTCAAATCAATGAAAGCAAGGTATGAGGTAAAAATAACCACCCAGGTGGAGGATAACTGCAAAGCATTGTTTAACTGTGTTAGAAACCACAGAATCAATGCCCAGCTCTCTGCAGAACTAATAGTAAATGAGATAACATACCCAGACCTAGAGGACATTGCCAATCTTCTATCAGACAAAGTTAGTTCAAACTTCACCCTCTCCCCTCCAGTAGTTTCAAATCACATACCCACATCTACGTCTCCGCAAAATCTCCCAAGAGCAAGTTTTCAAGGTGCTATCTAAAGCTAAGAATGCTACTTTTATGGGGCTGGTCAACATACCAGGTCGCTTCCTGGACATCCTGAACCTTGACTTGTCAGATCCCCTACAGAGTCCAGCTTCAAAACAGGCTTCATGCAAGATTATTGTAGGATAGTAAAATCGATTCTTTTGTACAAAGGTAGGGTGTTAATGGACCTGGGTAATTACAGACCCATAAGCCTGAGCACTGTCATCTATTAGGCTATGGAAAGGATCATTATGAATTTAATAATTAAGGACATAAGTAACCTGCAAATTCTCAACCCAAACCAGTTTGGATTTGTCTGGAAGATCCTACCTATATAACCTGTTCAACTTCTTTGAAAAAAGTTATTGTGGTAATTGATGATGGTAAATCAGTACACACCTCATTTCTAGACCTTGCAATGGTGTTCAATGTCATCCCACCCTCAGGTATTGTGGATAAACTCTCGGAGCTAAATGTAAATCCCTATGTAACTTGTTGTATAGCAAATTCACTCAAAATAGAACCTAGGAAATAAGAATAGATGGCTCTGCCTCCTCAAAAGACATGTCACTAGCGGTGGACCTCAAGGTTCAGTCCTTGGGCCACTCCTCTATGGCGCTTTCTTCTTGGAGGTCAAAGCTACTATTAAGGGTTTATGGCTGACCAAGTCTGCAGATGCCTGCAAATTTGGTGCCATCATAAACTTCTTAGAGGGCACAATTCCAAGGGTGCTTGTCCCAAACAAATAGCTGCTGCCAAAACTGTGGACTAAAACTGAATGCCAAGATATGCATAACTGTATTCTTGAGCAAGCATGGGTCCCCTTGTAACTAACACATTTACCACGCACCCTTGAAAATCGATCCCATAGTCAAGGATATGGGAACCTATGTTAACAACCCAAAAGTGCTGGTCACCTCATATTCACTATTGTCAACAAGTCCATTTTCATCACACAGCTTATATGTAAAGATATGCATTCCACTGTACCTGGCAGTCGTTAGGCCCATCATTGACTATAGTACCCTTTCGGTATGGACGTGTCTAAATTCTTGTCACAACTGAAATAACCATAACACTTCCTTATTAAGAAAATCAAGGGCCTAAATCATGAAAGAAATATGCAGACCAACTCAAACCTTGCACATCTTCTCATTATCTCATAGGCTTCTGAGCAGTGATGACCCATATCTCACAGAGAGAGCCACAGCAGACTCTATCCTAACCATTGCACATTTGCAGGTTCAACGGTGGCATAAACACCTACTCAAGGGATCTCAATTTCTTCTGCAATATAAATAGAATATGTTGAAGAGATATGTAAGTATCTGAATTCTGCTTTTGTGTAACCATATTCTACTCCACATTAAGCAAAGTACTTCTCTTACCCTATTGAAATGTAATTTGGATTAATGGATGGGTAACCACACATTCAGTACTGGTTTAGCACCCTTGGCCCTTGTGGATGGGCGCACCATCTAAAACTTCCAGCATATCCTTGTTCTGCTAGTCTCTGGTTTATTAGTACACAAAATATAAGGGCTACAGACCACAATGGGAATGAAAGGCTAGGCTTCTTAAGATCATCAGAGTTCAATAGCTAGTTACTATCTATCAACCTAGGAGCCTAAGACACTAGCATTCTGTTTAAGACAATATTTTCCAAGTAAACGACTAAAAGTTAATTTTGTTTCTGCATTATAAAGGGTCAGTTAAAAAAAGTCACAATGCATTTTAGCAGCAAATGCATTATGAGACGAAAAACATATTCTGCTTTATAAATTTGGTAGGTAGCAGTATACAAAAGCCTTTACCTTGTTACAAAGTAAGAAAATTTGTTCACAAGTTTAACTGTCCACAAAAACATAACCTCACATTGTACACTTTTATACCACATTTTACTCTTGGCAAGTAACCTCTCATGTCACAGATGCTATACAATATCTATCATATACTGATACTCATAAGCATTCTTAACTCATTTTAAATTATATGTGAATTTCTCTACCCATAGACTTCCATCCTGGTTTCACAAACTGAGCTTCTAGAACATTTACAGCAGGAAACTCTGTCTGCCAAATGTAATCCTCTGTCATGTTTATTTACAATCAGGAATCCTAAAAGAAGGCACGTGTCTCTTTCTGCTGAAGTCTCAAAGCTTTGCTCAGGTCAGAATATATAAAGACCATAATACTCAATAAAAAAGTGACCTGTGCATGAACTTGCTTCTGTAAGAAATCTACAGATAAAGACACAAAGCCGTATGAGCATATTTAAACTGTACTATTTTATTTAACAATAATCTAGGACTGAATGAAGGAAAATTCTGCATTACTCATACAAAGGAGTTGATTATTGCTATTATGCAATGACATTATTTTACAAAAGAGTAATCTTTTCTAAATAAAGTCATGTTGTAAAATGACTTTAGTGTTTTCCACCTACTTCTGGTTGTCTGTGCATCCAAAATACATACTGTGTGTGCTCTGCTGTAGATGTGAATGACTGCATAGTACATCACTATATGTGCTTTTTTAATATTAGTCTGCTATTTTATCTTCTATAACTAGATTTTTTCACAATGTAGAACTGTAATTTTCTAATTGTTGAGGAATGAAATAATTAAATCATGACAGGCATGTCTGTGTTTGAAGTATGCCTTGGACCTGTTTGTAGGGGCACTTTTAACATTTTTTTTCATGTATTGTATAATATTCCTCCATAGAGCAGTTTTTAAGAAAGATTTTTTATTAATGCTTAAATTCCCAACTAACTGACATGGAGAAACTGATTTAATAAGAAGTTCTTCTGGTGCAGAACACCTGATTTTATCAATGAGCATGCTCATTGGTCTGTCCAATCAGTTTACATGTTTTTGAATAGTAAATTACTTTGTCTAGTGAATGATGTATGTATGATTCAGCTTCTTTGCTTGACTTTTGGAGAAAGCAAAAAATATTGGGAAAACGGGTCAGAATCAGGCAAACATTTTAAATACTAATATAATTATTTAAAAGTTAATATGTGTTCAGAATAAAAGAATGTATGAGACTTGTCAAACATTACTGAGTAACTGTAATGGATGAGTTGATGAGTAAAATTATGAAGGAAAAAGGACTTTCTGTAAAATGTTATTTATGGATGGATTTGTTTCTGTTGGTGTATGCTAGATTTACAGTTGGCATGCTGACTGGGTTGTCCAATCAGTATGCAAGTTTTTGAATTTAAATGACTTTTCATTGCATAGTGTATGATATAAAATACAGTTTGAATTGAATTTAGCCTATTGATCCACAATGCACTAAAGAAAATGTATATCAGTTTACTTTCTAAATGTTCAAACAAAGGGTACACAGTTTCTGAATATATCTCCTAAACTTAACAAATAAGTTCTTTTTTAAATGCACCATTTTATAAAACTTCCAGAGTTAACTGTATCTAACTTGTGTTTTAAGACAGAATTCTCTAATTTTTTTGTAACAGACAATCCACTGGCTATCCTCCCTAAAATATCAAATTTGCGATCACAGAAATGGATGCCACCTTCATCTGCAGCAAAACTAAGTTGCTTCCATGTAACCATATTACGTAGCAAGACAAATAAAATATTTTTTGCTTTAACAGTCATGTAATAAGGGACAGGTTCTGGTTTTCTTTAGTATACAGTATTAAACCATTAGGACAGGAACTAATATGCGTGGAACACAATTAGTACACAGTAGAATTCAATGTTAAAAAGCAGGTTTGAGCTACTTTGAAAAGTTTAACAACTATATTTATACATAGTCTGAAAATAACCCATGTCAGTATCATTAGTCACTTTATTCTGCGCGAATTAGACATGTGGACAACAGTAAGGAATCTTATTTCTGTTTTTAGAAGATAGCATCCACTTTCTTGAAGGAGGAACTTTTACTATATCACAGAATTGTGATAGCATTTGTTCCCTAAATATAATAATATATTGTAAATGAGAATTATTTTTGCTTAACCATGCCATTTTATTATTACTCACTTTGTACTCTGATTATTAAACATAGTTTCTAATGAGGTTGGACAGTATATGTAGAACCACTTCTTGGTTAGATGATAATAAATAAATATCAAAGGACACTAAAAGCTTATTAATATCTGCAAAAGTGATGCAATGAATATCAAACTGTATAAGGGCTTGTGTTAGGGATTATAAGTATAAGGCAGTCAGTGAGAGGATAAAGAGCAGCCCTGCCTAATGCTTCTGGAAAACTAAAAGAGAAGCGACAATTTGATAGCTATTTTGACTTAAGGTTTTGAATCTGTGTAGATGCACGTTATGCTATAAATGAGAAAAGGATAAGCTTCAATGTTCCATACCTCTCAACATCTTGGAGCAAGAAATCTGGACAAAGCCATACATAAAAGTGGGACAAAGGCCCCAAAATAGGGACAATTTTTAAATATTGCTCTTACAAACTTAGAAAGTTGATAGAATAACAGGTTTTGCATTTGCATGTATTTTCTGAAGGGTATGAAGTCTGAAACTCAAATGTCTGTCATTATTTTTTTACTTCAGTCTTTAATGAAACTGAAAATAACGGGCATTATAGATAAGCTCACCAGCTTAAATATAAACCCCTATGTCACTAGATGGGTTGCAAACTGGCTCAAGGACAGAACCCACATGGTTAGAATTGCTGGAGCCATGTCAGACTCCAAACCAGTTACAAGTGGCGTCCCACAAGGCTCAGTCCTGGGACCTCTCTTGTTCGGTATATATTTCTCGGAGGTACAGGCCAACACGGAAGGACTGTGGCTGACCAAGTTCGCTGATGACTGCAAACTGGGCGACATAATCGACTCTCCAGCCGACACAAGCATCCTCCAAAAGGGCCTCATAGAAACAGACAACTGGTGCCAGAGCCATGGCCTCAAGCTAAATGCCAAAAAGTGTATAGTCATCCCCTTTGGCAAAAACAAAGTGCCCACAAATTACCACATAGGTGGTAATCTATTAAGTACAGAAGAAGTAATTAGGGACCTGGGGACCCAAGTTGATAGCAATCTCTCATTTGACAACCATGTGGCCAAAGTGGTTAGAAAAACATTTTATATAGCCCACCTAATCATGAAGGTATTCACATCTAGATCAGGGGAGGTCATCGTGCCTCTTTGCTCATCCCTCATCAGGCCCATAATTGAGTACAATGCCTCTTTTGGGATGTACCTTACCAGACACCTGCAGCAACTGGAAAGACCCCAAAAGTACCTCACCAAGAGGATCAAAGGGCTCAAACAGATGCCATATGCTGCCCGGTTAAAGAAACTCCAGCTCTACTCAGTGGCATACCGCCTGCTCAGAGGCGATCTGTGCCTGACGTATAAAGCCATGTCCAACCCGGAATTAATGGACATGCTGCACCTCAGAACATCCAAATCCCATCGAGCTACGTGCTCGAGAGACTTGAACCTCAGCACTGGAATAAATAGGACATGCTGGAGGGACAGATTCATAACCCAGAGGCTCCCTTCACTCTAGAATAAAATCCCAGTCCAGGTTAGGCAGAGTCCCTCATTGACTCTCTTCAAGTGGAATCTTGATGAGTGGATGGGAGATCGTAGGTTTACCCCGGGTATCACTTCTGTGTCACTGTTAGACAGAGGCACAGTATACTAACCTCGAAAAAGGGCATAGCAAAATTAATTTAAAATGGGTGTCGAAAGCCAAACACACTCTGGCTAGGCTTATAAAGCCCTAGGGCAGATAGCCTAGTATGAACCTATAAACCTATAATGAGTTGCCACTAATTTTCCAGGAAACCACAATTTTATGAAAAAACTGAGCAAAAATATGACGCAAAAATCTGGACATTCTGTGAAAATCTGTACAATTGAAAGGTATGGAATGTTCTTATTGTTTGAAAGGTAAAGGCCCATATAATTCTATCAAATTCTTTCTCAAAGCTCAACTTTAAGGTTACTATTTGCCTTCTGAAAGAACATTATTTTTTTATATTGTTGTGGGTTTTTCAACCTGGGATAACAACAGACTAGATTCATGTGTTAAGTTTACTAAAATGGTTGATAATCTAGTCACCATACTTGCTGCAATTCACTTGTGATGCTGTAGTTAACATGGAAACCAGTGCAAATGAAGATGGAAGAATTAAGTCTTTACCTGGTATCAAAGATTACTGAAATTTCTGCTTCCCTCCAAGAAACAGGGGGTCTTTTGTCCCAATACAGCATGAACATAACACAAATAACTAAAGCGGATCTAACTGAAAACTGATTTTATAATTAAAAAATAACTCAGACTGAGCTTAGCACAATATTACAGAATGACAGTTTTATGTAGGATCACAACCCACCCCATGCCACTCATGCAAGGGACTACCTATGCACTACCCTTAATTTATTACTAAACTCTAAGGTTGTTGCAACATGGTGGAAAGAGATTCCTCCCAGAGAGTGTTCAGTATCAAAAAAGTGATTTTCAGCCAAGTGTCAAAAATTGAGTTTTAAACAATTTAACACATTTTCCAATTACCATATTGCATCATTTATCATAGATTTTAATAATGGCATGGAAAGGTCTAATGAAGGTTTGCAAAGTTTATTTATGGCTGCATCTTTTCCATAAAGCTCTCTTTTAAGCATAAATCTATTTTCCATCTATGTTTTAACATTGCAAACTGCTTATTAAACTAAATGTTGCAACATATGCTTGCATCTGCAAATATGTATATCTATATCTATATTTATTTATTTTTATTTTACATTTGTTAACTGGGATAGTCCGACTGGATACATGTCCATTTTCAGCGGAGGCCCGGGGAGAAAAGCTCCAAGGCAGAACATACAGTAAAAATCAGAAAATGATTACAAGTTATACACAGTTTACAGGCTCCAGTTGAGCAAGCAGGTAATATAATCATACATTTTTAAAACAGTGTTGACACATTGACTAGGCCATGTAACATGATTACAGACTTAGAGGAGGATCTAGTCAGGTTTTGAACAAGGACATAGCCAGTGAGTTTTAAAATATAGCTTGAGGCTTTTTTTGAACGGAGTAAGAGAGGGTTCAATAGTAAGATCAGTAGGAACAGAGTTCCAAGTTTTGCCAACAGAGTTAGCAAATAGAGAGTCCCCAGCAGGGTTGCTGATTTTGGATGTTTGAACCAGTAGTTTATTAGAAGAGCGAAGTGACCTCAGGTTGCTATAAGGGTTGATGATATTTTTATGTGTAGGCATATTACCAGGGTGGCTGAAAATTTTATGGGCAATTATAAGCTGGTTGTACTGAAGCAGGATAGGCCATTCTAGCCACCCCAGAAGATTTAGGTTGTGATAGTGGTGTGTGTGTATATATATATATATATATATATATATATATATATATATATACACACACACACACACACACACACACACACACATATATATATATATATATATATATATATATATATATATATATATATGTGATTTTTTAGCATATACTTATATATAAATATGTTTAATTCATTTCTTATGTGATCTTATTCACCTGGGCTGTGCCTGCAAATGTTCCATCGAGATTAGTGTACTACCCCAAGCAAATATAAATAAATAAAATTAGGGACAACATCAAGGTCAGCAACATTACATGAAGAAGTTTATTTTAGGGCATTTGCTCTCTTCTCCTTTTCTATCTAGAAAATAGTTCTTATTGCTGAGGTAGGAAGATTTTACTGGTTTATAATAGTGCATAACTGTGCCTGCTGATCAGTAGTAATATTAAATTCTAAAGATGCTGAATAAAGTGAAATGCCTATGCTTGGTTATGCTGATTTTGTTTAATTTTAGTAATGATACTGTAGGCATATTTATGACTTAGATTAAGTGCTAAAATTTGGCTTTAGGACCTTGTTCCAACTATTTTTGTTGCTCTGAATGAATAATGCATGTACCTATTTAACACACACACACACACACACACACACACACACACACACACACACATATATATATATATATATATATATATATATATAGCTACTTCTAAATCCTGAAATCCCACAAGACTGAGCATTATTTTTGCAAGATAGAAATAATAAATGGTTGAAATCCCGAATGGCCGATTTTTCGCAGGACAAGTAAACACTTGCCCAACATGGGGAACTATGCCCTTTTCCCAAGTAGCCACTTATCAAAGCCACTAGTATCTTGCTGTGGTGCTTTTCCAGTATTTTTAGTCAGTCTCGAAATATCTAAGAGTCTCTACTTTTTATATCTCATCTGTAAGTGGCAATTCCTCTTAGATGTCAGATCCATTTTATGAAAGAATAAGGCAAGGATCAGGAAGGGAAGGTTAGAGAAGTATAAATGCCATATTTATAATTTCAGTAAAAGGTTATGGAGCTTAATGTCTGCAAATGTTTGAGTGGTGCTGTGGTGCTATTCCAAATTTGAACAGTAGATGGCAGAATTTCTAGATATTTTTGCTAAGTTTTCTCTCTCTCTCTCTCTCTCTCTTTTTTTTTTTTTTGAAAAATATTTTTTATTGAGTTTTGGACACTTAAATTATACAGTAAATATAAGTACAACAATAATAAAAAGAATCAATTAGATTAAAACACAACAAAGCAAAACACAAATATATACACAGTCCATAACAGCAAAAAAAATCCTTATTAAAACTAATATTTATCTAAAAGATCTTTCAATTTCAACCATGACAGTTCTTTATGAGTAATATTTGGTGTTCTGATGTAGTTTGTTTGTAATTCCCTATTACATATAATTTTGGCTAAAGCAATAAATTCTAAAAATGAGGGGCCATTCTGGCATTTTCAATTTACTGTAATAATTTCCCTTGTAACTGCAAGAAGTAACCATAGAAGGTGTGTTTCTGTTTTTGGAATTGAGTCTGGTATTGGTGCATTAAACAAAATTAATGAGTCTGAAATTTCACAATTTTCTGACCACAACACTTTAGTAAAATCTTTAAATTTAGACCAAAACGGAGTTATCATTGAACATTTTAGAAATGTGTGTATCCAGTCAGCATCTAGTATTTCTTTACAACTCCAGCACTTAATTATCTCTTTATTATACATCAATGTTATTTTGTGTGGGGAAAAAAAAACTTCTATGAAGGAACTTCCATGTAAAGATTTTCCAAAATATGGAGGTAGAGGTATTATTTATAGATTTAAAAACTAAAAATTTATCAGTTTCAGAAAAATGTTTATTGTTGATTAGCTCCAAAAGATGTCTTTTGAGGAATGCATTTCATCTCTCAGGATTTTATAAATCATAGATATAAAAGTAGTCCTAGAACCAGTCAGTGACTTAATTAAAAAAACAAAGATAATATTTTAGGAATTGTTACTAAATTAGTACTTAGACTAGATTTCAATTTATTTGCAAGAAATTCCCTGAATATTTGTATATTTAACCAATTGCCTTTATTAAAGTTATATCTTGCCAGAAGTTGGTTTGATACCAATTGTTTAGTCCATTATTTTTCATTGTTTTTAATTTAGCTAAATTAAAAGAGTCTAGATAATCTTTAATAAATGCTATTGGAAACATTAGAAACAATGTTTTTTTAATTAAGTAGTTCTTGTACATTACTTTTTTGAAATTGTGTACTATATAATTAAGGAAGGTTGTAAGTTTCATTCTTTTATTATTGAATATTGTATCTTTTAGAAATAGGGTTATCTTATCTGTATCAGAGAAAAAACAGATTCACTTCTTCTACCATAAAACTAGAGACAAGTAGAGTATTATGAATAGTTTTCCATCTTGATGTGTACTCAGCGTTTAGCCAGAGACTTAGTAGATTAAGAGTGATTGAATCAGAATATAATTCAATATTTGGGAATGCAATTCCTCCTTGCTCCCAGCTTGTATGATGCCAGGAAGAGCTGATTCTTGTTTTTTGTAGATGCCATAGAAACTTTAATAGTTGTGAATTAATTTGCTTAATTCGCTTTTTGGTAGGAGCAGCTATTATTGTTTGCATAATAAATATAATTTTTGGTAAGATAATCATTTTAATCAACATCAACCTTTCATCAGTTGTAAAGAATATTTATTCCATTCTTGTAATTATTGTTCAATACATTTGGCTAAGTTATTATAATTTTCTTTGTGTAATGCATTCCAGTTGGATTTTATAGTTACCCCTAATTATTTGAGTTGCTCATTACCCCAAATAAAGCTATTATTTTGCTTTAATAAGGAGGTTATTTTGTATTTATCAAAAGGGTCTCTGTTTTATTTTGACTGAATTTTAAATTAGAGACTGTTTCAAAGAGATTCAAAGAATGTATAATATGTTTTAAGGAAGTGCCTATATCTCATATGGTCAATTAGATATAATCAGCAAAGAATTGTAGTTTAGAACAATAGTCTTTACCTACTGGAAAACCTTTTATTTTAGAATTTTCTCTTATTAAATTAGCTAATGGTTCAATTGACAGAGCAAATAAAAGAGGAGACAATGGGCATCATTGTGTTGTACCTTTCATTATTTTAAGGGCCCTGAAAGATAAGCACCAATTTTAACATATGAAATTGAGTTTTCGTAACTCCTAGTTATTAAGTTAATAAAGTCAGGAGAAAAAATATATTCTTTAAAGACTGCAAAAAGATAAGGCAAATTAACAGAGTCAAATGCTTTTTCTATGTCCAAGCTAATGATCGAGAGTTTTTACTTTTCTTTATTTGCCAGATCTATTAGTGAGAACAGTCTTATAACATTATCCTGAACTTTTCTATTTAGAATAAAAATTGTTTGGTCTTCATCTATTACAGTTGTTAAGAATTGGTTCACCATTTTAGCAAAAATGGACATGAAAATTTTATAAACCACATTTAAAAGGGATATGGGGTGATATGAAGAACAAAGTTTTGGATTTTTATCATGTTTTAGTATGGGAGAGATCATGATATATTCCCATGAAGAGAAGCTACTTAAATTATTTCTAACTTCTTCAAAGGCTTGTAATAAGATTTTCAGTATATTATCTGTTATTAACTTATATATCTCCGTAATTATTCCATCTAAACCTGGTAATTTATTTTTGAGATTTTTAACTTGGTCTTTAATTTCTTTATAGGATATTGGTTTGTTTAATTTTTTGTTTTGTTCTTTTGTTAATTTTTTATTTGCATTTTCTTAAAAAAATTTGTCCCTTAGATCAAAATTAATTGGAATGGTGTTATCTCTATTTATTTCTTCATAATATTTTTAAAAAATGTCTAGAATATCTTCTAAGTCCATGGCATTCTTGGTTTTATTATTAACTTTATAGGAAATGTCATTAATGTGGTTTCTATGTTTGATCCCTTTAAATTTAACAGCTAATCTATGTAGACTCTTTCAGTTTACTGAATATGACTGTATCTGTAGTTGCTTTAAGTTTATTGCTACTTTGTAATTTAGTATTTCAACATATTTCAAACTGAGTTGATTTAATTATGCATTTGTGTTTGTCTTTTGTCTTAAGATGATGTTTTAAATTATTTATTTGTGTTTGGATATCTACTAATTCTTTGTCCCATCGATTTCTCTTATTTAAATAGCAGGTTTTGATTCTTCCATACAGATATGCTTTCAATGCATCCCATATTATAGTTTTGGAGGATACACTATTATCATTATTTTCCAGAAACAAATTTAGTTCTTTTAATAGCCACTCCTTAAACCCATTTATTTAAATTATATATGCTGGGATTCTTTGCCAAAACACTAAATTATTTTGTTTAAAAGTAATATTAAAAACTATCATATTGTGGCCAGACAATGGACAAGCAATAATTGAGACATCTTGTATTTTGGAAAATATTCTATCAGAGATAAAAACTTTGCCAATAATGGTTTGTGTCCCAGACCTATATGAATAGTATATATAATTTAAAGAATCCAAAGCTTTTAAATCTTAAACATCTTTCAAATTGGTTGTATCAAGAAAGTTATTCAATTTTTTAGCTGCAGCTATAACACAACATTTCCCATTTTTAGTAGTATCTTTTTCCTGATAAGTTACAATTAAAATCACAACAATAAACAGGAACACCAATAGTGGAAAAGGGGCTACAAGCAGATGCAAAGCCAGTATATAAAATAATAAAACACAATTCCTGCTCGCAGTCAAACCAGGCTGTAAGTCAACATAAAGTAAACTATTTCACGTCTCTTCAGACCTTCCAAACTCAAAGTTCCAAACCATGTCTCTTCAGACCTTTAAATCTTTTTAGAAGGATATAAGGCCACATCCAATAAAATAAATATATCCAAACTCAATTCTGAGCACGAATAAAAGCTTTCTTTTTTGATATCCACAGTTGGTAAGCGCTTTCGCTATATAGCTTTATCAAACCCATAGTGACCAATGTTAAAGAAGTGTTTATATAGTATTATTCTAAGTAGGATGAATAAAACAGCGGCACAGTGGTGCAGCGGTTAACGTTGTCGCCTCACAGCAAGAGGTTCTCCGGTTCGATTCTTGGCTGGGGTGCCTTCTGTGTGGAGTTTGCATGTTCTCCCTGTGTTAGCGTGGGTTTCCTCCGGGTACTCCGGTTTCCTCCCACATTCCAAAGACATGCATCTGGAGCATTTCTCCCCGGGCCTCCGCTGAAAACAGGCTCTGTGGAACCTAGTCAGACTTTCCCGGTCAACAAATGATAAATAAATAAAAATAAATAAATAAATAAAACAATAAATCAATTAAACAATGATTAAGGCTTATCTTAAAGATATATATGCACTCTAAAGCAAAAGACTGTAAGTTAAAAGCATATTCCAATATCAAATTAGACTTTCTTACATTCAAATTAATTTAAATTAATTTAAAATATTAAAATACATTCATAAAATCTGAATAAACTTAAAATGTTAATATAGAAGTGTAAAAACAACATAAGCATTAACAAAGATTCCCTATTGTTTGTTTAGACAACTATTTCATCTCAACCTATATTTTCTATTTTTAAGTGCAGGTTTCAGAGGAATCCTGTCATTTAGCCCTGGGGGTATATGAGCTTGTAATTTGATAATCCATTTAGTTTCTGCCTGCTCAGTGTAATTCTCAATGTCACCTCCTCTAGTCTTAGGTGTATTAACATGTAAAACAGAAAACATAAAAGTGTGTCTGATGTCATTCTGTAATATATGTTTGGATAAGGCATTAACCTCAGACTTAATACGGATCTGATAGAGATGTTCCCTTATCCTTTCTTTCAATTTTCTATCAGTCTTACCTACGTAGAAAGAAGTACAGAATGTACAAATAGCAATGTAAACCACATGTCTTGTGTCACAGTTGGCATTAACTTTAAAGGAGAACACTTGTTCAGTTATTGGGTGCACAAACATATTAATGTTGATGATATGACAACAAAAATTACATTTACAACATGGTTTAGTACCATCAAAAGTTAGTGTCCCTGTGTCTTGTTTCATGTTTGTGAAACATAATAATCTATGTAAATTTTTCTTATTCTTAAATATATAATGTGGTTGTTCTCCTACATATTTCTTAATTTCTGGATCTAATATAATAATGTCCCAATGTTTGCTAATGATATCTTTGATGGATTGAACATCCTGAGTATAAAACAGAGTAAGTCTCTGTTGATGTTCTGTAGTTAAGATTGGTGCATCATCAACACTAGTTTTATAAATTTGCATCCCTGCTTCAGAGAAAATAGGATATGCTCTGTCCTGTCTAATATTTCTGACATGTGTAAAAGCTCTTTCTATTTCTATTGGTTTATAATTCCGAGCTCGCAGTCTAGCACCCAGGTCACTTAATTCTTTATCAAACTCTTTTTGGAGTGGGTTTAATCTGGACACCCTAATACCTTGCCTTTTGGCAATGTTTGAAAAAATGTGGCCAGGGTGCATACTGTCCCTATGTAACAGTGTATTTTTATAACAAAGTTTCCTATGTACTCCAGTATTGAATTCTCCATTTGGCATCCACCAAATGGAGACATCCAGAAAAGAAATGTTCTGGATAGAATAAGTCATTGTAAATTTCAAATATGAGATCAAAGTATTAACTTGTTTTTCAAAATTTTTTAAATCTTCCAAACTACCATTCCAAAGAAAAAACAAGTCATCTACAAATCGCCTATAGAAAGGTATATATTTCTGGAAGAAATCCAAACAAAAAAGTTTTTTCTCCTCCCACAAGGCCATGACCATGTTGGTGTAGCTATTGGCACACGAGGTGCCCATAACTACTCCATCTTTTTGTAAGAAAAAACTTTGATCAAATAAAAACACATTACTTTCCAAGACAATTTCTATCAAAGAACAAAGGAATTCTATTCTATTCAGTGACATGTCAGAATGTGCAACCAAATAAGCATGAATACTTTCCAACCCTGAAACATTACGGATATAGGTAAATAATAAATTGACATCCATAGTAACCATAATTAAGGTTTGGTGATCTGACAAACCTTTAATTGCTTCATAAAAGTCCAATACAAACTGCTTAGAATCTTTAAGTGTAAACCTATTTATATCTACATGAGTAGTAGTATCTTTTTCCTGATAAGATACAATTAAAATCGCCCGCTAAAATTTTTTCTCCTTTTGACATTATGGTGATTAATTCTAAATATTTTCTCTCTATTTTAGCACCACTACCAGGAATCCAGTAAACATTCACCAGTGTAAAGTATTTCTTGTTAATTTTTAGAACAAGACTCAACATTCCATTTTTATCTATCTGTCTATTATCTTAGGGGGTGCCAGAGATGTTTTCTACAATACCATGCTACCCATTTTTTAGTATGAAAATGTGACTCCGCAAGAGTAATTTAGTCTTTAAACAATGTTTTCTTTATGTCTTCTCTATGAGATGTGTTTCTTGCAAAAAGGTTATGTCAACTTTATTCTTAGATATTTATTAAGACTGCTTCTCTTTATGGGGTTATTAAGTCCATTTACATTTAAAGACATACATTTATATGTATTCGTTTTGGTATGATGTCTTAAAGGCAAATGTGTTATGGACCCATTCTAAACATGTTTCTAAACTATTTACAAAACCTACCATGGAATATTTAATTCCTGTTTTGATGATATTATCACCACAACTACTTTCTATCAGTCTCCAACCAATATTTCAATCTTTCCTATTGCATTTGCCTTTAGAAAAAAAATTACTTTACTTGTTAGGTTCATTTGATGGAGTGGACATTATTAATACAACAAATAAGTTATTAATCTTATCATCTTGTTAAAATATCAAAGTGTTTAAATTAAGTTTTTTAGATTTTTGTAAAGACATCAAAAGTGAGTGATAAACCGTATCTATATGTTTTAACTATTACAGAATTAAGTTAAATTAAATGTTTAACACTATTATGTATAAGTATTTTATAATAAGAAGGATTATTAATAACATATTGTATGTTTTCATCTAGAATATATTAATGTACAAGTTACCTTTACAACTCTAATCTGTTTATGTTTTAATAGTAAAATGAAATAAAAAGAATCAGGTCATATCTCTTTGCTTAGTTCTCTTCACATGTTTAGTTGTATCAGACAGGAAGTTACTATTAATAAACAAATCAAACCTGTTTAATAACATTACTTTGTTTGTAAGATGATTTTCAGTAATATAATCAATAAATGCACTTGCTATCAGCAATACTTTATTGTTGTTGGCTGTCATTATGCATCCTAAAGATATCAAATGAAATTATAACAAAAGAAAATGATACAATATTATTTTTGTGAGGCACTTGGCTACACTTAATTAAGCTGCAAACTCATCTTTAGCTTAACCATTAGCCTGCTGGTAGCTTTAATCTTAATTAAGACAGTCACATGCTGTACCTTATGAATCACAAAACAATGCATCAGCCCTTTATGTACTGCACCCTGAAACTATTTAATATTATCAGTCAGTGTTTGGTCCACCCCATTTCACCCTATTACAATTTATATTTCTTTATTGACTACAGCTTTTAGGGTTTTTCATCTCAGGTTTAGTTTTATAATGCTTTTAAATATAAGATTTGTTCAACTCCAGATAAAAGATCACTTGACTGCAATAAAAAAATGGAACATTTGTTTCCCCTTATTTATTTATTTATTTCATTGTGTTGACCAATACAGCCCAGTGAGTTTATGGCAATTTTGCAAGAAATAATTGAGGAAGTATATATTACTTACTGTTTATTATTTCATTAACACTTTAATTGAAAACAAATTTAAGTGTATATTAGAAAGTCAGACTGCATAGATTACAGCTATCTGGTAACTGGATCCTCATTTTAACTACTACTGCATTCTAACAGCATACTGCATAATACTGTAAAATATACTGGTGTAATTATCATGTAATTAGGGCATAAAATATCATTGATAGGAAAGGTTCAAAAGCCAATATTTCTTTAAAAAAAATCTTTATTGAATTATCACTTGTGACACAAAAAAATTTACATTTATATAAAAGTAATCAAAACATATTAACAAGTTCACATTTACAAACATCATGCATCACATATATGATTTTATACAATATAATGAAGCCAATATTACATAAAGTGCTCAGTTCCTGCCTTCTTTTAAACCTCATTCCTCCCCCAAAACATATTTCTACATGTGTTGTTCCTACAATTTCCATTTTTTTCTATGCAATTTACTCCTACCCTTTTCTAAAAATCTCACTTCCTGTTTTTGTATTCACTACTTTAAGTACAGTTGGTTTATACTTTGATTTCCACTTTCTAGTCATTGCTTTTTTGGCAGCCACCAGAATTAAACTTAACAAGGACTAACTATGTCTAGGCTATTCAGATCCTGTATCCCAGCTTAAAAAATAATTTTCTTAGTAACACCCATTTTCTTGCCCAATATTCTGGACAGAGTACTCTGTAAGGAATTTTTTAAATCTGCCAGCTCATTACAGTCTGATGTCAGGTACCTATTTTTCCTCATTACACCTCCAATATTTGCCATCTTCCTGAGGAAAAATTCTTTGGAATCTGTTTGGGTTATAAAAGTACCTATGCAAACACTTCCAAGAAACTCCTAAACCTCCTATATTTTGTTGCATATTTGGGAGCCATAAATATGTCCTCCCATTGTTTCTTTGTGAATTGTGTATCTACACTCTCTTCTCAATCATTTTTGACCTCCTCTGGTTGATTCCTGTAGTTATTGTGCAATATTTTATATGTGCTACTAATTATCCATTTTTAAACAGCAGTTTCTGTTTGAGATTCAACTGTAAACTCAACTAATGCAGGTCTTTCATTTAGGATTTCCTTTTCCCTTTCCCTTTGCTTATAGTCTGATATCAATCCCTGATAGGGAAGGCAATTTCTAGTCTGCATTCCAAATGTCTTCTTGGCCTCTTCCCATTATATTACATTTCCCTCTCTAATTATTTGTTCCCAATACAGTGGTTCCTTTGGCAGCTTCCTCCAATAAATTCTAGCCCATTCTTGCCTATTCTCTGCACCCCTAATTGAGTTATCCCTATCTGCAGAATCCCCTTTCTCTGTTCCAGTGTTAGCTTAGTTCTTAGCATACTTTCTGCTACTGTTGTTATTCTCCTTAAGGATCTGAATCCAAAATCCCCTCTTTCCTTATTTCTTGATTTATCCCTGCTTCATCAACATTCCTTTTTACTTTGAATTGTAGTTTTCTGTTTGTGTTATGTATACCAGACTTAACTGTGTAGCTCTAAAATATCACTTTAAATCAGGTAGTCCTAAAATTACTTGTTCTATCGGAAGGCTCAACTTATCCCACTTGATTCTTGTTCTTTTTCCCTCTCAGATAAAATCATTCAACGTTTTTATTAATTACTATCCACAACTTCTCCTTTGGTTGATAAAACTGTGCCTGATCTGTGTATAAAACAAAGGAGACTAAAAAAGTTTTTACTGCTTGCATCTTGCTATACATATCCATAGGCAAGAGCTTCCAATTTCTCAGTTTTTGTGTTATTTTTTGTCTCTTCCAACATATTTTTAGCTGCTATAACAGAATCCTTTTTAACCCATACTCCTAAATACTTCATTTTATCATGTCCTTATATATATATATATATATATATATATATATATATATATATATATATATATATGTGTGTGTGTGTGTGTGTGTGTATGTATGTATATATATATATATATATATATATATATATATATATATATGTGTGTATTGCTGAACCAGTTTATGTGTGGGTATATAGTTTAGAAACATAGCTTTTTTTATCTTCATTAATTTTACATTCAGAAAAAAACTGGACCTATCGTGGAATGTTCTACAACACTGAGATGTCCTTTTCTGGTTCTAACAGGTACAAAATATCATCATCTGCAAATAAAGTAATTTTTTCTTGAATACCATGCTGATTATATTCTTGAATTTCTGAGTCCCTTATTTTCTTTGCCAATGGTTCCAAATAAAGGGAAAGAGGACACCCTTACCTGGTTCCTCTGTTCAGACACGACTTACCAGACAGGAACCTTCCAACTTTGATTTTGCTTCTGATCCCTCATATATCCTCCTTATTAACCTTATTATTATATCAGGAAATTAAAATGCTTCCAACGTCCTGCTCATAAAAATTCCAGCTTACTCTGGCAAATGCTTTCACTGCATCCACATACAACAGTGGTATTTTCTTATATTTGACTTGATCATCATTGTTTTGATAATGTTGTAAATGCTTTTTTCTTCCCTACACAAAAGAACATTGATCCACATCTATCAATTTTGACAACACCTTTGTCATTCTTTTAGTCATTATAGACATAAACACTTTCTAATCATGGTTTAAAATTTAAATGGGCATACATGAATCTGGATTTGATCTGTCTTTATTATCTTTAGGTATTACAGCACTGCAGCTTTTTTCAAGGATGCTGGTGCTTCCTCTTCTTTTAAAAAACTGTTAAAGAAAACCTTCCCGATCTATATCACCTTCCTAGCTTCCAAAATGCCGCTAGAATACCATCTATTCCTGGGGACTTTCCTACAGATTGGTTATATATCACCATTTTATCTCATCTCCTCCTATCTAAACTATTAACTGTGGAGGCTCATCTTCCTCTAAGCTTGGCATGTTTGAATCTTCTAAAAATATTTTAATTTGTGCTTTTTCTTGATTTCCCCACTTCTCTGCTTAATACAAATTTTCATAAAATTTCCAAAAAGCTGTAATACCTCTACAGGATCTCTGGTTATTTTTGTTGTAATAGGCTCCCTAAGTCTGGTAAGAACCCTTTCTACTTTTTGTTGCCTGAGTCATTGTGTCAAAAGTTTTGATACTCTGGCGTTATTATAAAAAACAGTTGCTTAACAGCAGTCTTTCTAAACTCATATATATTATCCAGTTATTCCCTTATTTTCTCTTCAGCACTCTGCAAGTATGCCTCTTATTCTGTAAGATTCCCCTTATTCGGTAATGCTTTAAACTTTGTCAGCCCTTCTAAATAATTCTTGTTACTTATTAATCATATCTCTTTTCTTTTATATCTTTACTTCATTGCCCAGTGTTTTTATCTTAGTAATTATTGGTGCATGATCTGAAATAGTTATTGGATGTGTGTCAAAGCTCTCAATTAAATGCACATGTTCCTGTGAAATATAATTTCTATCTAGTCTAGCCCAGTTATTATACCTTGAGGAATAATATGTAAATTCTGTCTGAGTTCCTACTATTGAGTTTGTCTTCCATACCAAGTATTTTCATAAATTTCTTCAGGAATCTACTCTGTTTTGTTATATTTCCCTTCTAGGCCCCACAGATACATCCTCATGGTTGCAAATCAAATTCCAATCCCCAACTATAAGTAATATTCGCTGCTGAAAGCTGATTATTTCTCCTAAAGTTTTTAAGCCACATAATAGCAGTTTTAGGGGGAATATAAATACATGCCAGTGTAATCCTCATCCCTTGCCAGTAGCCCCTTGATACAAATCTGTCATTATTATCTTTTTTCCCTCTTCTATAACTATTGGAGCTCCTCTATCAATTAGCATAAGTACTCCTCATTTTCATTGCCCCTAATATTCTGCTGAATATCTAATCTGAAGTCCTTTTTAATCAAATTCACATGCTAAATTGTTTCCAAATGTGTCTCCTGTACCATTGCTATCTGAACTCTGCATTTCCTAATATAATTACATATTTTTTCATTTTTGTCTATACCTGTGAGACCATTCACATTCCAATATAATATAATATGAAGTGTCATCATTATGATAAGAAGTCATTATTCCCATCTATTATATATAACAGCTTTTTTAAATGTCTGTTTATAGCTTTTGTGGAAAATGCACCCACTAATGTTTGGCATATTATTTTATTTATTTTATTATTTATTTATTTATTTATTTATTTTACATTTGTTGACTGGGCTAGTCCAACTGGATATATGTCCATTTTCAGTAGAGGCCCAGGGAGAAGAGCTCCCAAAAAATGCAGTATTATTTATACTATGTGAACTTTTACAAATGCAGTTACATTACAGATTTTTGCCATTCATTACATTTTATTGCATTTCTGCTTACAGAATCATAGTACATATCAGCTATGGTTAGCCATACAAAGATATCTCTAATAAGATTATTTTAAATGTAAAAGCACAGTCTTTATAGTTAGCAGAAAAGTAACTAGCTTATACAGGTATGGTGATTAGTACCCAGAGATAAGTGAGGTAGTTAATCAGGGTTAGCACAAGGACATAACCACTGTGATTTAAGGTATGGTTTCAGTTTGCTTTTAAATAGTGTTATTGAGGAAAGGGAGGTTACGTCACTGGGTAGGGCGTTCCAAGTTTTTCCCACAGTATTAGAGAACAAAGAGTCACCAGCCATATTGTTAGTTTTACCTATTTGTACAAGTAGTTTACTTGATGAGCGTAGGGTCTCAATGTTATTATAGGGGGTGATAAGATTTGTAAGTATTGGTGTGTTAGTAGGTTGATAGAGGATCTTGTGGGCAACTGTTAATTGGTTAAATAGTAGTAGATTTGGCAACTCAAGCCATCCTGGTTGCTCAAGATTGTTACAATGATGGGATCTGAAGGCAGACCCATAATCCATAATCCTAAATTAATCCTTTATACAGTTTCTTCTTATCATCAACATTGGAACCTATGTCACATTTTACAAGACTTTTTGTTTTAATGAAAATCTTAAAAAAAAACACCCCTCACATCCCTGAACACTGCTATAACCCATTAACTTAATATAAACACACAACTCTCTGTACATCTTCAAATAATGATGTTTAACCCTCTTAATATGAACAATTACATCAAATAGCTGGAAATACATGCTTTAATTAACCTAAATTTAAGGTTATCCATGCTAAGACACATCATTGCCTGTGCTTCGACTTAGCTTATTTGTGTCTGTTCTTTTTTGCCTTTATTCCCCTCCCAGATGTGAAAAACAGCTTGCATGCTTTCAGAAAACCAAATCACAAGGCTAATCCACATTCAAACTAACATGGTACTGTGGTAAAAGCCAGAGATATAATATGTATATTGCAGATAAAAACTTTTATTAATATGAAAATAATAAGATCTCTTCAAGGTACCTCTTTCTCCCCAGTACACTTCCACCTTAGTCTGATGAAGTCTTAAATATTATGTCATTGACAAAACACTTACTGATTTTTTTATATTATTTGAAGTTTTTATCTGCTATGTACATACTTGATTTGTATCTTTACTTTAAGAAAACATTAACTTTTAGCCTTAAAGAAACCAGTGTTCTGGCTTTTTATTACCCTCATATCAGCTTGTCTCCATGGAAACGTAGGAGTAAAAAATGTAGCCCTTAGCTGCAGGAATCTAAAGACAAGCTGAAATATTGATTGCTAAAGGAAACTTTGCATTTTAGTAAGTGCTATCTTATGTACTTTCTTCCAGACATTCAGCTATGCACAAATAAGAGAAAATATATAAGCCCTACATATATTATGATTTGTGTACTTTTCCAAACCACCCCCACTTCAACAATCCAAAATTATAGCCTATAAATGGAAACATTCCTTTTTCTATTTTTTACATCGTAATGCCTATATTTCATAATATAAAAAAAGAAAAAAGAAGAAGAAAAAGGCATTTGTTTATTTTAATATCTTTATCATGAACAAGAACATCTAAACAGTTTTACTATAAAACATGCAATTTATATTGTGAAAAATTTCATAGAAATGCTGTTAAGAACAGAAACTGATTTACTTATAGCTACATTTTTCCTTCCTCTTCCCCTCCCTCAGTGTCCTTCCAAACATTAATGACATGAAGTGAGGCAAGTACATTTCAGTTCCCCACAAGTTTAACAAAGTCAACAAAAGGCCATCATTTTTACTTTTTCTTATACAGCTCTATTTCACAAATACAATTCATGGTTTGCAGTTTCACATTTATTCACTAATTTCTGTGTTGCTTGTCATCTTCCTGTTCATCTCCATCTCCTGATTACAGTTGAATTCCAAAGTAATCACAATTCTTCAAGTCAACTCCTGTACTTTTTTCTGTCTCTTAAGCATTTTCCTTGGAACAGTGAAAAAGGTTTCACTGGCAAAATCTCTCTGTGTACTTTATTTTAAGAAGAACGAGAAGCAAAGTCCCCTTCTACTTGGTAACTCACTTTTTGTTGGACAAACTTTTGTATTTCCTCTTTAGACTGTTATGCTTCAAAGAGTGACTTTGATCCTCCAGGAAAAAATATTCTGAAAACAGCTGGATATGGCAGCTTGAATCTTACACTACTTCTTGCTGTTCACTGATAGCTGCAATAAATTTGTTTCTCTTCTGCCTGGTGTACAGTGAGTGATCATTTTCCACAGACACTCTACTGTAGCTGACTTTTAATACTTTTGCCCTTTTGGCACAGTTTTGTCAGGATCAACTCTTTCTGCTGGTAGGTTTGCATCTTTACTAATACAGGTCTTGGCTGCTTTCTCATTGCCAAATTTGGAGCATACATATGGTGCACCCTTTCAATTAACAGTTGCTGCTGTGGAATACCAGGCCATTTGCTAATTTCTGCATTCATAAAATTAATACAGTCTGTTTATTTATTTTATTTTATTTATTTCACATTTGTTTTCCAGGAAAGTCCAACGGAGCAGGCTGTCCTTTTCAGCAGAAGCCTCAGGAGAAAAGCTCCATTATTAACAGTACAAGATCATATAAATAAGAATAATGCATTACAGTAGGTGTACAGTAGAAAGATTATCTTAAATTATTATAACATTGTTGTCATGCACAATTAGCAGTGGTTACATTATTTGGTAATTATGTAGAGTAATATATAGCACACTATACACCGGTTGAGATACATTCTAATAAACAATTGACAATGATAACACTTTGAGATAAGAAAGAATAAGAACACTTTGACATAAGAAGGAATAAAAAAATAGAAATAAAAAAGCTGAGTCAGACCTGTATTTTTTAATTTTAAGTAGCATAGCTTAATTTTCAAATAAAGTAAGTGAACATGAGAAGTGGTTCACTTATTGCAATATAAAGTTGATGTCATATACAGGATTTGTTTTTAGGATAGGGAAATATAATAAGACAGTGTACATGCACCGGGATTTGATTTTAGGAGTAGTGAAATATAATAAAATAGTAAACATACTACAGTGAAAAAAGACACTATTATTGGACATAAATGAGTGTAAGCTTTATGTGAATAACAGGGTCTATATTAGAACACCGAACAATTGAAATGTCGAGTGTTCTAATATCAACTCGTTTGAAAATATTGAAGTAACAGGAAACCAAATTCTTTCCTAGGGAAAGAATTTGGTTGTCTGTTTCTGTTGCTTCGGTATTTTCAGCTCTCTGGTGGAAAGTTACTGGTCGGGTTCAGGTAAGTGTGCGATTGTGTGGACGTGTGGGTTAGGGTGGATTAGGTGAGTTAGGGTTAGGGTGCGGGTGAGGTGACTGTGCGATAGTGACGGACCTTAGGGTTAGGGTTTGGGTTAAGGTAAGTGGATAGTTAGTGGTGTATGTAAGGTTTAGTGTAGGGTTAGGTGTAAGAGTTTAGGTGTATGTGTGTGGATTGCTGATTGTTTGGTGTGCTTGTGTTGTGTGTGTTTTGGAACAGCAAATTTTTTCCCTAGGAAAAAATTTGCTGTTCCGAATATTCAATGATTTTTTTTCGATTGCTAGGGTTCGATATTAGAACACTCGACATTTTGAATGTTCGGTGTTCTAATATAGACCTGAGTAACATCCTAGGTATGCCTTTTTGTGTAGGACCCATGCTTTGCAGCTTGTCTGTATATGTTGTGTAAGTAATTTTTTCTTTTCCTTCTAGTTTGTCTAGAACAACAGAAAATCTCAGATTTTTCCTAAATGCTTTGTCCTCTGATTCTACCATTTTTTGAAACATCTCTTCTTGAATAGTCTGATACTCAGCCAGTATTTTCTTCATTCCATCCTCTGATTTTTGCAGTTTTAATAGTTCATCTTCCATTTGCCTCAGCCTTTTGATATTTGAGTTGACATACTCCTTCAGCGTTTCATTTATTTTAATCAGCTCTGAGCACATTCAACTTATTTTTCCTCTAGATTACTGGATGGTTCTTCCAAGTCACTGTTTTGTCTTAACCTTTTCTAGTTGATTTTCTTTCAGCTTCTCATAGGATCATAGGCTCATAGGATCATAAGATCATAGGATCATAGGAGGTTACTAGGCTAATGGTCCTGGGGCCCTTACAAGCCTAGCAAAGAGTTTATCTCCAAAAAGAAACCTAAGTTAGCACCTGTCACCCCTGCCAATGAGGGACACAGGTGAAACCCCCGGGATGAATTTGTGGTTTCCCCATCCACTCATTAAATGCAATCTGAGTGAATCAAACCCTATACTGTCAGATCTGCAACTAATAGCCTTAACCTTTTTTGCCACTTCCCAGACCAATAACCAGCACTGGGAAGTCTCAAACCCAGGACCCTTTACACTACAGTCAGAGCAATGCACCAGCAGGCCAAATCATGCCTGTGTAAAATAATAAGGGAAGGACAAAGTTAGATACTGCAGTAATAAATGAAAAAAAAATGAACAAATTAATAAAATAAATTACACAGACATCTATGCTGGAAGAATGCAGACCATGAAAGAAAAAAAATCCCCCCAAAAAGGTCATTGGTATTATCTAATTTCAGAGTTTAGTACCTTCACTTGTTAGCAATAAATAAAAAAAAAAAAATAATAATACACATATATATATATATATATATATATATATATATATATATATATATATATTCACTTCAGAATCTCGAAATTCCAAAACATCGAATTTCATATGATCGAAACCATATGATCAATGTTTCGGAATATCAAAATTCCGAAACAAATCCAAAAAAAAAAAACACAACAATTTAAATGGTTCTGCAGGAGGGCAAGCCCTCCCTGCACCCCCACACCTTGCTGCTTAAATATTCCAACTCGAGAGCGCACTACAGTGAGGAAAAGGGAAATCTCTCATTCCATGCTGCATGCAGATCTCCATTCACAATGTTGGATTCCGAAAGTTCAATCATATGGTCTCGGCCATATGAAATTCGATCTTTCAGGATTTCAGCATTGTGAAGTGTTCCCAGATATATATATATATATATATATATATATATATATATACATAAAATGCATAATGGACTATAGTATAAGAGCTAGTCTACAGCTGAAGCTTAATTACATAAGACAGAAGACAAATGTCACATATCACAACGTTCAGCAAGTTATAAAGTTTAGCTGTAGTTAGCATCTCCACTTCAGATTCAGGGTTTATCACAGTAATTTACGGAACACAGCAAGTTAAGCCACATAACTTAAAAAGACCACATACGCATATCTGGAGAGAAAACAAACTCATAAGCTCTGATTTGTATGCCGGTTTATAATGCATGTTAAAGGACAACCATACCTTAATGTACTCCTCTGCTTATTTTACAGTACAATAAAGATCCAACCTTAATGTACTCCTCTGCTTATTTTACAGTACAATAAAGATCCAACTTAGTCCTGAGAATCCAGGACTGTAAAAACACTTTTCTTTTCAAAATAAATTCCAAAGCACTCCCTAGAAGACAATCTCAGTTTACATGAAAATACAACACTGATGTTAAACATTGCAGTTATAATACTTTGCAAAGGTTTGTACTTAGGTGAGACTGTACCTACAACTGAAAAAGGTACTTATTTCTAAGTAAATCTCAGTAATCTAAGTAAATAGTTTTTTCTTTGCTGGCATCCAGGTAGTGTACTTATTAGCCAGCAAATTAATTTACTAAAAGTGTTCTTTCCAGACCCTTGTCCTTCAGTTTCTTTTTTTTTTTCACACTGGGAGAGCTGAAGTTAAGCTGTTAATCAAGTGTGTAGCCATCTTGGAAAGCCCATAAGCCAATGTTGCTGACTATTTTGGTAGTTCAGTTAGTAGCAGTCCTACTGCCTTGCTGTCATACCTGTTAATGGATCAAACTCTGTAGATTGCCTCTGGTAGCATCAGATTAGTATAATAAGTTTCCCTTGCCTGCACTATTGTGATGAGGTGGGTTGATCAGAGATAGATAGATAAACTGAAGAAAAAAAGAGAAGATACTTTAATTAAAGCAATACCTGTTTAAAATGATGCCTTACATATCGGATGACTGTTGCATGCATGATACTGTACATGAGCATCATTGTTTAGTCTTTCATTAGACATGCAAATGCTGAAGCTCAAAATGTTTTGAAAAATGATGCAGAACATTAACAAAGGGGGAGCATCTGACTGGAGTCTTTGTTGATGAAGGAATGACAAGCTTTTTATAGTCATATCTGTATAGCTCAGATGTTGTGAAAACAATTGTACATCTACTGTCAAAGCTTCTGTAGTGTTAACTGAATTATACTGCATGTATTTAAAGTTATAAGGTCTAGTACTGTAATATATTTCTAAATATGAAGTAATATTTGAAAAATAACTATGTGGAGATTTCAGAATGGTCAGACTAGTTTAGATCTTGTAGAAAGCATGTAACCCAGATGAACAGCTATTTTCATTATCAAGCATTCTGTTCTGAACCAGGCTCACCTCTACCTATCTTTTTTTCTGTCCATCTATCTCTTGCTCCTTTCTCACTCTCTCTCCCACTGTCTTTTCCTCCCACTCCTCTGTGACATGTGAGTAGGTGCTGGTTTGTCTGCCACTGGAAAACACTCCTGTCCGACTTCAGAGCAGACCTCTGGCTGTAGGATAGTGGTTCTTACTTGGATATTCCTGCCATGTTTTCCTTTATCTAAAAGATACTGCATGGACATAAAATTGGCTGTGAATACATGCTGTAGTCTGAAGATATGTAAACTAGGAAATGTCAAGTTTATGGCATACAATCAGTGTGGACTTCAGCATTCAGCCAGTAGGTATCCCAGATGTTAGGAGTAAAGAAAAGTTAACAGTCCTCCCTTCTTTTTAGGTAAATATTGGCTATGAGATAGGATGTTCACCTGCACACTTGTCAGAATGTAACACTCCACACCTCTCAGGCCCTTTACTGCAAGTTACACCACTACTAGTACCTTGGTGAGTAGACTGACATGTCAATGTATTCATCTGAAAATAACAGACTGCATTTAACATGACAAACTGTGTTTCAAAGCCTTTCACATTTCAGTCAGTGCCAGTACAGATAATACAACTACATCCCATGTGTTTCTAGATGTTCTTTGCTGACAGAGATATGGACAGAGTCTGCAATTGTTTTTATTAGTTTCATAGCATTCTTCTTACATAATCCTGTGAAATGGAAACTGCTACATAGTTTGAATTCAAACATTAATCATATTTCTTTCATGAAGTCACTTCAATTTTTATTTCAGACTGAGAAGCTGGGATTTTCAGCAGAAGTTGAAAATTATTCAGTCATTATCCTACAAGACGGACGTCAAAATCAAACTCAGTGGCATAACTTCAAGGTAAGGACAAACTCAGCACAGCCTGGATTTACACTTCCTGAGGTGCCTTACCTGAGTGGGAATATCGCTATACTTTGCAAATATTCTTTAGTCTGCATTTTTTTACAGATTATAATGTGCACTGTTCATCTTGTTTAAGAATGCGGCTATAATCAGTACACTGATTTAAGACAGGCTCAGATAATATTAATTGTTTCAGATAACACCTTAGAAGAGTAAAAGATTTAGAAGACATTCAGAAGTCAGCGGCTGTAAGTGAAATAGAAGTGGATGAGAGCAGATGAAGTCCTGAATGGACGCTTTATATTCACAGAAGGGACTACCAACAACAAGTACTGAAACAACAGATGTTGTTTAGCATCAGGATTCTCGAACAAGAGCAGACAGTTCAGGAATTGCAGAGAATACTTTGTACATGAAAAGGATGGATAGATAAATAAATAGAGAGATTGATAGATAGCTAGAATAACTAACTAAATAAATAAATGTTATTCATATTGGAAATAGTAACTCACAAGCCTTGTATGTATTGTGCAATACCTGATATGTGGTCACCAAGTATGACAGAGATCTGAGTAATTTGGTTAATGGTTTAATATTCTCCAACTATACCAGTGCTATAATAATAAAATGTCACAAAATTATAACTGACATTGTCAAATGTTTTAAAAGAATATGCTAAGGGAAAAAAAAGAACGTTATAATACCATCATAGAGATAACTATTTAGAAGTTATGATGGTAATTTTCCAGTTCTGTACTGTGCTTCTGTTCCTCTGCTTTCAATAAGGACAGAACTGAATCTGTTTAAAAGAAGATATACTACATATGTACATATTCTAGTAGGTACAAAATCTGCATTCAAAAACAGTTGAAAAAGGGTTTCTAGTCTCTTAAATGCAGGAGTATCAATGAACATTTATATTTAGCTACACAGATTATCTATATAATTTATATGTTCAAGAGAAATGCAAAAATAAAAATACCACATCTCATGACTCTTAACTTTTGTACAGTCTACACCTGGAGTCATGCCCATTGGGCAGAGAAGTAGGCACCTATCCATTCAAAAACTTGCATGATGTATTCAACATTTTCTGACTTAGTGGGGACATTTACATGCTGATAACTGAAGGAAGAGTTTAGGAAATGCCACAGCAAAATAAATATGAAGAACTTGAAAAAGAAATCTGTAGTTATTGTTTTTACCTCCAACATTCTTCCTATTCAATGGGCACAAAGAGGAGACATTACCAGGCCCACTCTGCTGTTTCAATTATGTACCTTCAGTAGCTTATATATTTACTTTAAATTCAGCATGGCTGTTTTATTTAGTAAGTTCCTAGAGGCAAAAAAAATTGTGTATGTGTGTGCACACGCACATGCAAGAGAGCATTTGTGTGTGTGTGCTTGAATATACATGTGAGCATGTATCCATATATCTAGACTGAAGGCATCCTCCCCACTCCAGTCTTACTCCATTTCCTTATGGGGGGATATTTGTTAGGGGAGAAGAGTATTGGATAGAAAACACTGTGCTTCTAGGACTAAGAGTCCCTCAGTTGAAATGGGGTAAATAGTTTTGAACAGTTTTGATGTTCTGAAGTGCTTAAGTCTGTCCAGTTACCAATACCTGTAGAAGTTCTAATCATCAAGTTCGATAAATCTGGGTCTGTTCAAAAGACAGGTTACTAGATGTGTGAAAAAACAATGAAATTGTCTCTGTATTAAGTGCTCTTCCATCTGGGAATGCAGTTTATTAGTGGTAAAACATTTAATCACAAAAAATAAATCGATCAACTGATATGGCTTATAATTTTGTAGTATTAATTGTTTCACTATGTGATTACTTTTATATGAATGTAAATTTGTCTATGCCACATGATAATTTAGTAAAGGTGTTTGGAAAAAAAAGAATGATTATACATAAACAGGTATTGATTAAGATACTATACGATTATGAAGGAAATGCTAATGTGTGGTTCCTTATGTGACAAACCACCACTACCAACCAATACTGACGTGGATATCCCACCTGTGGGCCAATAATCAATGAGCCTCAGTCTTCACTACTGGCACCTGTAGGGGGATGCTCACTGGAATGATAACAGGCACACACCCAGCATTTCCAGATGCAGCTCTCTGCATCAAGTGCAATTTCCCTGAAGAGCACACAGAGACCACATTCAGTCCGGGGCTGGTTTCTCACTCTTTATCCAGATCCCCAGTCAGACTCCCCACTGGCACAGCTATAGAATTGAGACCTCAACTGAGTGATCAAGCCAAGACCTCCAGCACCCACTCTGTCCAACCTTGACAGGGATGGGTCTATCTGGGGATACATTACCCCAGACTCTGTCTTGAGATCACAGTTGCTTTGGCATTGCTTGACCACATTATAGGGTTACACTGTCATATCATATACCTGCAACCCTAGGTTCCACCATAGTAACCTGGGATTTTGCTGGCTGGCTCTCTGTAGTCAAAAATCCCCCTCAGACTCCTCCTGCCTCCTAATGCAAATACTTAACACCAGAGCCTCCCTACCATGATAAGGTTTCATGGTTTTAACATGGTACAATTTTTATCCCTACCTACTGCCTAGCAGTTCTACCATGTAGTTAACAGCACTGACCTTCCTTACTAGTTTGAAGGGTCCCTCCAAATCTGCCAACAGCTTATTGTATTTCACAGGAATGAGAACCATAACCTGCTGCCCCATAGCATACTCTCTGGCTCAAGCATTCCTGTCATACCAGACCTTTTTCTGCTGTTGGGCTCCTGCCAGGTTTTCCTGGGCCAAGCCCATGAGTTCCCTGAGCCTTGACCTGAGTTTAGATATATATGCCACAACAGACTGCATGTGGGTTTCACACTTACCCTTCCACTTATCATGAATCAAATCTAGAAGTCCCCTCACCCTATGCCCAAACAGCAATTCAAAGGGTGAGAAACCTGTGGATTCATGGAGCACCTCTCTGTAAGTAAACAACAGATGGGGCAAATACTTGCCCCACTCCCTCTTAAACTGATCAGCAAATGCCTGTTGCTTGGTCTTTAGTGTAGAGTTTAACCTCTCCACCAGACCATAAGTCTGGGGGTGGTAGGCCGGTGGTGTTTAGGTGTTTCACCCCACAGTGCTCCCGCAGGCAAGCCAGCATGTCTGGCATGAAATTGGCACCTCTGTCAGTCAGTATTTCTTCTGGGAAACCTACCCTGCTGAAAATCTCTAACAAAGCATTTGCCCTCTTTTCTGCCTCAAAGGAGTTCAGAGCCACTGCCTCAGGGTATCTGGCAGCATAATCTACTACCACTAGGATATGCTTCTTCCCTGTGTAACTTGGGGGGGCTCAGAGGCCCCACAATATCCATAGCTACCTTCTGAAATGACTCCTCAATCACAGGCAACGGCATCAAAGGAGCTTTGACCTTGTCACCTGCCTTGCCTGCTTTTTAGCACTGCTCACAGGTCCTGCAGTAACCTGTTACACCCTTTGAAATCCCAGGCCAATAAAAGTTCTGCATAATATGTCTCTTGGTACACTTTATGCCCATATGACCTGCAAAGACAATGTCATGGGCTACAGCTAGAAGTGCCAGACAGTAGGCTCTGGGCACTACCAACTGCTGTATTACCTCACCTTCTAGCCCTCCCTTATGGGTCCACTCTCTATACAATAATAGTTTGTTCCAGTATACAGATTCCCCTTTTCCTTGAGAATCAGGTGCCCCTAGCTACCTCCCTCAAGCCCTTCCCAGCTCCCCTTCCACAGGAAGTCTGATATCCTCTCACAGTGGTGCATCACTGTCAGCCTGGGTACTACTACTAACCTCTGCCTTTGCAGTCACTCTGTCCAAGGGAGCAACAGTGCCCACCAGCAGCTGTGGCTCACCATCAGTCTCACTGCTACAGGGTAGCTCCATCCCTGAAGTAGCCACCTCACCAGTCCTGGCTTTAAGTGTGCAGTCTGTCTGGGTCACCTCCAGGCTACCAAACACACATGCCTGCTTCCAAGCCTGACTGCATGTCACTGCATGTACACAAGGTACTGCATTATCAAAATCATTCCCTATCAGGACATCTGCAGGGATATCCTCAAACACACCTACTTGCTTGCTTCCTTTTCCACCCTCCCAGTCAAGATGAGCACTATCCAAAGGTATTTGGAAAGGGGTCCTCCTAAAGCTCTGACTGGAGTAGACTGCCAAGCAAGGAGTCCTCCTCTTTAACCATTGCAGGCTTCACATTGGTTAGGTCAGAGGCTGTGTCTCTCTTAGCAGTGGCCTTTTTCCTATCTACTAAGATGGGATAAAACCTCTTGTGATAGTTTGGTACCCTTGTTGTCTCCAGACAACTTACTACTGGCATTCGGTCATTCTCACTTGCCGGCTCCCCCACTTTTTCTTCCCCACCTTGCCTCTATGGACATCTGTATGCTACATGGCCCCACTGGTTACATTTAAAACATTTAACCCTTGATCCTGGCTGTGTACCTGAACTAGTGGCTTCCCCTGTTACTGGCAGACTCTAATGGGGTGTTTAGGCTGCCCACCATGAGTTCCCTTATACCCATGTGCAACACTGGGTATCCCTTTCCTGTGCAGTGATGCCATGCTTGCTAGGTATTGGTGTCCTTTTCTCCCCAGCTCATCTGTGGTCTTGCATTCTCTATCTGGCAACCAGATTCTGATGTCCTCAGGCAGAGTGCTAAGGGCTTGTTCCCTCACAAAAAGGTCTAACAGCTCTTCAAAAGTGGTAACCTGATACCCACTCACCCACCTATGAAAATAAGCATTTAACTCAGCAATATAATCACACACACTTTCATCTGCTTTGCATCTATGCTCATGAAACTTTTTTTCTATAAGCTTCAGCTGTTAATTTAAAACACTCTAATAAACAATTGTTAACTGTATTATAATTTAAGCAATCAGTATCAGACAGTTTAAAAACAGCAGTTACAGCTTTACTATGGAGTAAGGGGGTCAGGATCCATACCCAGAGCCCTTAGTCATCAGTATACTGTTTACTTACCCTTTCAAATATATGAATAAAACTATCAAAATGATCACTCTGTGTAAATTATGGAAGAAATTTAGTGACCTTTATTGCTACTGAGGTTCAGTTACTCCCTTCCCATTATGTCCATGACACTGGTTAACAGTCAGCATCTCCTTTTCATGTTGCCTCTGCCTCTCATTTTCTTTGGCATCTAGATGTCTCAGTCTCTCTGCTGATTCTTATTCCATTTGTTTCTCCTGCAGTAATCCCGCTGCTGATTCTAGTTCCAAATGTTTGGCCTGCAGTTCAAGTCTCTTTAACTCCAGATGGATTTTTAAGTCCTCTGAGGAAAAGTTGAACTGTCCATTTTCTGAGAGGTGTACACCCCCAAGGCCAGTCTGGCTATCTTCCTGGTTGCTGGTCTGTGATGCAGCTGTGACTAAGGCTGCAATAATTTCTGAGTTGTCAGGTTGGCATGCACCATTCCTTTGGCTTGGCACATCTCAGCCAACTGGCTCCTTGTTAGCTTGCCATAATCCTCTGCTGACATCCTTTCCTGCTCTCCTGGACTAACTAAGTTAACAAAAAATAAATAAAACTATTGTGATGTGAATCTCTGAATGTCTACCATGTGGCTGCTTAAAAGTACAAACACCTTCTTTAGTGACCACTGTTTATAGGCTACAAGACTTCAATATCCACACCACTGAATCCCAATATGTGATGTGGATATCCCACCACTACCAACCAATATGTGATGACCCATCAGTGCCAACCAATATTGACGTGGATATCGTACCTGTGGGCCTCCAATCAAGGAGCCTCAATCTTCACCACTGGCACCTGTGGGGGGATGTTCACTGGGAAGATAGCAGGTACACACAGAGAAGTTCTGATGCAGCTCTCTGCATCAAGTGCAATTTCCCTTAAGAGCACACAGAGACCACAGTCAGTCCAGGGCTGGTTTCTCATTCTTTTTGAAGATCTGGAATAAGACTTCCCACTGGCACAGCTATAGAGCTGAGACCTCAGCTGAGTGACCAAGCCAAGACCACCAGCACCCTCTCTGTCCAACCAGTGCTTCATGTCCCTCCCCAAGTAGCTGACACACACACACACACACACACACACACACACACACACACACACACACACACCTGGGAAAGACTGGCATAGGTTTACTAGCTATGCCCCCTTCTTTTAAGACAATAAGGTAGTTTCCACTGCCACCAGTCACTCCTCGACAGCTACATTATGGCTCCTAACAAAAGATGACAAATTTTACTGTGTAATATTAATAATAATACAAATGATAGTTTGACCAAGAGCAAGGCTATTAGTACTCTCAAAACTTAAATATCTCTACAAAGATCAGCCACATGAGAGGTTTAAATATATTTAATAATAAACAATAAAAGAACAAGAAAATACTAATTATATATTCACAGTGACATCAAAATTCAAAATCACAGGAAATATTTAAAACAACATTGCAGGACAGGCTCAGATAAATAAAGAAAAATAATATCTAAACTAAGCTTCATTATATCCCTGACTGTATCTAAGAGAATTAATATACCTTAAAAACGTACTAATAGAGCAAGGCAGATGATGTGATGAATGCTTTTTCTTGTTGTCGTCAGGTCAAAGACAGAATCCTCTGTCTCACTAAGAGACATCTCAAAATAACATCTAAAATATTACTGCTGGGATAGCTTGCAGAATGACATAATTTCTTGTCATTTCACTTCTAGTTCCCAGGTAAAACCCCTATTGCTGAAGCTGGCAGGATTTAGCACCTACTTGTAAAAATATGCATACAACAGCTTTTGCTCAGATCTTTGGCGGGTGCTGGATGTCATAAAACAATGGCATTCCTTCATGCTTTCAGGGTAGTATTTAGTTCACCCCAAAGACAATGCAGAAAGCCTCCTAGTACAGACTTTGTGTCTCTGGCTGCATTGAAACCTGTGAGATAGTCTATGGCAGGTGCTGGAAGTCATAAAACAATTGCATTCCTTCATGCTTTCAGAGTAGTAGTTAGTTCACCCCAAAGACAATACAGTAAGCCTCCTAGTACATACTTTGTGTCTCTGGCTGCATTGAAACCTGTGAGATAGCCTCTTTATGGTCTAGTCTGTAAAGTGATTTAATTTTAGATATTTTTCTAAAGTTTGCTGGAATGAGGTTAACCCTCCAGTTTCCTCTGTTAAAACAGATACATTTAAACAGTTACAATAATGCATTTACATTTCTGTTCTCTGCAGTAGGCATACTGTGGTTGTATTTCAAGCACAGCACTTTACAAATACCTTTTCAACACACGTCTGTACAAAGCAGTTTGATATACACATGACATACAGTTCTAATACATTTGTAACACAAGCATCGTATATGACATATAGTTCTAATAAATTTGTAACACCAGCATCTTGTATAAATTAATTTGACATTCACAAATGACATAAAATTATTTACAAAATTCCAGCTAGCTGTGCTGGCAGTACCTCCTTTTAAGGTCACACCTTGTAATAGGCCTGTTTACTGATTCATGCCATGTTATTTCTGATAGTCACTACTGCCTTTCTTATAGACTATTATAATTGCAGTCTCCTTACTCCTTTCTTGTTATACCTCAGTATACATCTTAACTTTATTTCCAGTACAGCTCTCTTCATCCTGTTCTACACATTTTCAGCTGATTCCAGACTCTTGTTCCTCCTTCCTAAGGACTTAACAGCCTGCTTGTTTAGGACTGTAAAGTTAGCCTTGCAGGTCCATATATACCCACAACATTGTTAAATACTGTATCCACCTATGACAGTAAACCACACCTGCATGCAATCATGTTCTCTATTGTACTCCCACTTAAAACTCTGTAACCTTCTCAGCTTCTCTCTAGGTTAGTATATTCCAACCAGTAATATAATATCTTACTAAAATCCTACCTTTTGTATTCACACCTTTTCATTGATGCATTAGATAAATCAGAAAACCCAATCCCTTTCAGCTCCTGTTGCTGGCATCTTTTAATCTATCATCATTAGCTGAATGGTATACAAATAATGTGTCTGCTTGTCTGATCTATGAGCTGCCATAGTTAGCATCCCAGGCACTGAAGATATGCATAGAGATAATACTCTGTATCATGAGAACATGGCTTTACTACTGGGAGCAGGATCGGGTGGATGCACTCTAAAGAGACCCTTAAAACCACATTGTATGGTGTGTGCACATAAATTATATTGGATATACATGGACCAGACTGTATGGGGTGTGCACACAAATTAAACTGGATATATATGGACCAGACTGTATGGGGTGTGCACATACATTAAATTGAGCATAAATGGACCAGAATGTATGGTATGTGCACACAAATTAAATTGGACATATATGGACCAGACTGTATGGTGTGTGCACACAAATTAAATTGGACATATATGGACTAGACTGTATGGGGTGTGCACACAAATTAAATTAGATGTACATGGGAGTGTGCATGTTCTCACTTACTCCATTGTATATGCACACCCTCAGGAGATGACAGACAGTGTAAGTGTGTGCCACTCAACCACAGCCTATAAGGAATAACAACATACCCAACACTCTAGTCATAGGTGACTCTATAGTCAGGCACACTGATGTTCCACTCACCAGGCTAAACAAGGAGAAAGTTACTGTCAGCTGCCTGTTGGGTGCCAGGATCTGCCACATAACGCATGCACTCAGGTCACTCCACAAGTACAAATATGACTCTGTCATTGTCCATGTTGGTGTGAATGACCTGAGCTGTACCTCCCTGGACTACATGAAAAGAGACATGGAGGAGCTCTCCAATCTTGTAGCCCAGGGAGGTATGACCCTAGCCCTGAGTAGCACCTTGCCATCACCCAGAATGATACCACAGTACAAGGACAAAATGGTTGACTTCAACAACTGGCTAAGCTTCTGGTGTCATTCTAAGGGGATCCAGTATCTGTCGGCCTGGGATGACATGATCGACAGACCACGATGCTTTTCCAGAGATGGCCTGCACCTGTTGCCCTAGGGATTCTGGATACTGGCAAAGGCTCTTGCCACCCCTATAGTGCCTTTTTTAAGCAAGGTTCAAGTGACAAATTCACCACCTTAACAGGTACAAGCAAGCAAAATCTGAGGGTAATGCTACTCAGTGCTAGACGTCTAAACCTCAAAATGCATTCACTCGAGGCACTCCTTAAAATGAAGAACATCAACATGACAAAGATCTGGTTCAAGGCTCCAGAGAGCACCTCTGCATTACCAGGCTATAATTCATACCACACCTTTCGGCCACCTAACCTGGGCCGAAACACTAAAGGTAGAGGTGTGTCCATATTCATTAAGGATATCCACACCTCCAGGCTAGTTGCTCAGCATAATGCATCCGAGATTATCCAAGTGCAACTAACTCTGGGCAAGACTGCAATCCAAATTGTAACTTGCTACAGATTCCCCACCATGCCCCAGGATTCCCACTCCTCATTTCTTGATACACTGGAAAATATTAGGGTACAACCCAACACCCTAATAATGGGTGATTTCAACTACCCCACCATTAACTGGGAAAACTACTCATGTACCAACTCTTTTGCTCAAGTTTTCTGGAATTCATAAATTCCAGTGCCTTAGCCACACCCCCACCAGGGGCAGCAATATCCTAGACCTGGTCATTACTAACATGGGTGACCGGTGTTCCACACCAGAGGTCAATTCCCCGTTGGTCAGATCCAACCACAAGCTAATCACCCTAGACATTCACATCCCGCCCCCACCCCCCATTAGGGAAACCACCGTAAAAAATTTCTCCAAAGCCAACTTCATGTTTCTTAAGACAGAAGTGGCAAACTTCACGATACCCATGTAGACGGACAATAGAGGTACGACTGCTGAATCCTACACAAATGCACTTTATAAGCACTTACATGAGTGCATGGCTCGTGCTATCCCTAACAATACCTAGATGCTATCCTTCAAAAAAGGGAAGCCAAACTGGTGGTCCCCTGCCATAAACAAACTCTACAGCAGAAGAAAGAAACTAATGCAAAAATGAGTAAAATCCCATGATTGGAGGAACTCCCTGGTCAGCCTCAGTAAGAAGCTGAGATCCCTCATGAAATCCTTCAAAGCTAGTTACGCAAACAAAATTGCCACTGATTCTAAAGACAACCGCAAAGCATTCTATAGCTATGTCAAGAATCTCAATGGCAACACTCAGATTTGCTCCGAGTTACAGCACAATGGCACTAAATATACAGAACCAACTGATATTGCCAACATCCTGGCAGATAGGTTCAGTGCTAACTTTACCCCCCTCTCACCCTCTAAAGGGCCCATCTCTATACCGGAAGAATGCAAGTTCCTGTAATCATGGCTGCACAGGTAAAAACCACACTCTCCAAAGCCAAGAACACAGCATCCATGGGACCTGACAACATCCCAGGCTGCGTTCTACATGAACTGCAGAATGAGCTGGCACCCTACCTAAGCACCATGTTCAATCATAGAATCACCTCAGGCTTTGTGCCCACTGAATGGCGCACAGCAATGGTTATCCCACTCCACAAAGGGGGAGCCTCCACAGACCCCAGGAACTACCGGCCCATTAGCCTAATGAGCCTGGTCTGCAAGGCCATGGAATGTATCATCATGGATCTTATATGCAAAGACATTGATAATCTCCATACTCTGGACCCCACCCAGTTCAGGTTTGTAAAAGGCAAATCATGTCTCCTAAACTTAGATTTCTTTGAAGCGGTCACCAAAGCTGTAGACGAGGGTAAGGTGGTTCACACAGCCTATCTAGATCTCTTTGACACCATCCCCCACACTGGAATTATAGATAAACTCACTAAACTAGGTATAAATCCCTATGTCACTAAATAGGTTGCCAACTGGCTCACTGACAGAACCCACACTGTGAAAGTAGCAGACTCCAAATCCGACTTCAGACCAGTGACAAGTGGAGTACCACAGGGTTCAGTCCTGGGTCCTCTCCTGTTTGGTATCTACTTTTCTGAAGTACAGGCTAACACAGAAGGTCTTTGGCTAATGAAGTTCTCAGATGACTGCAAACTAGGAGCCATAATCAAAACTCCTAACGATGTGAACATCCTACAAAAGGGCCTCACGGAGACAGATGCCTGGTGTCAAAGCCATGGCCTCAAGCTCAATGCCAAGAAGTGCATTGTCATCCCTTTTGGTAAAAACTCTGTACCCATGAGCTACCACATAGGTGGTAGTCTACTTAACACTGAAAGTGAGATAAGAGACCTTGGGACACAGGTGGACAGTAGTCTCTCCTTTGATAATCATATCACCACAGTAGTCAGGAAATCCTTCTATGTGGCACACCTCATCACAAAAGGTTTCTCATCCAGGAAAAAAGAGGTAATTTTTCCCCTCTACTCATCACTCATTAGATCCATTATAGAGTACAACTCCCCTTTTGGTATGTACCTCACAAGACATCTATAACAACTGGAAAGGCTACAGAAATACCTCACAAAGCGGATTACTGGCTTCAAACAGATGCCCTACGCAGACCATCTCAAAACACTCCAGCTTTACTCCGTCACATATTGCCTACTCAGAGGTGATCTCTGCCTAACATACAAAGCTATGTCAAACCCAGAGCTGTTGGACATGCTCCGCTTAAAGAAATCCCAATCCCTGCAAGCTACATGCTCTAGGGACCTAAACCTTGTCACTACAATAAACAGAACATGCTGGAGGGATAGATTCCTGTCCCAGAGACTTCCCATACTCTGGGACAAACTACCTATCTATATCAAACAAAGCTCCTCATTAGCACTCTTCAAGAAAAATCTTGATGATTGGATGGGAAATAGGAAATTCACCCCGGGGATTACCTCTGTGGCTCGGCTCGACAGGGGCATAGGAAAATAATTTTCTTGGGTGGCGAAAGCCATGGTACATTTTTGGCTAGGCTTATATAGGCCCTAGGGCCAATAGCCCAGTACCTACCTATGAACCTATAAGAAGACAAAAACACCAGTGCCTGAAGTATGGCAAGCTCATCAAACTCCTGAGCTCACATTCTGCTTTCTACACTGGGGTACTGTCTACTATCAGGCTAGTTTCCCCAGGTGGATGGGACACCACCCACTAAAGGCTCATGCTAGGAGAAACCCGAGACCGCCATGGAAGTAAGTGAATCATCAGGGAAGGTGACCAATGAGCTTGCTGATTATGTGGAGTTGACCAAAAAGAGAGTCTGTACTCACCATCGGCCTCTGTTCACAGTGATATCTCCTCATTTCACAGAGCTAGTTCACATCTTTCTTCATTTCTGTTAGTAAAGAATCAGTCTCACCTCACTCACCTACTGTTTCCTTCCTTTTCTGTACCACACACTCATCACTCTGTTTACCAAATAGTGCACATCTTTAACCTCTCCTGGAAGCTTTGCCTTTTCTGAGAACCCTGCATCCTAATATCACTGTTTTGCCTTTTCTCTTTCCTTTCTGCCATGATATCTACCCCAACCAAGGAGAACTACCTGCAGCTTAGGACTTTTCTTCACTGGACTCCTTATAGGTTCATAGGTAAATATTAGGCTAGCTGCCCTTGTGGCCATGTTAACACTAGCCAGTTTCCCTTTTTGTCCTTGAATTAAACAATCCCATTTGGTTAGAGATCAGCCTCACCCATTTCATGGTCGATAATTATATAATTCTCCTAATGAAAATAACTGGGGATCATACCACAGATAATTTGCGGGGACCCATGCATGGGATGAAGTATTTAGAGGCTGTCTCTGTCCATTAGTAGTACAGAGGGCAGTCCTGGGATGCATTTTCTGTTTTCCATCCATTTATCCAAGATGCACTTGAATATGGACAAGGATGAACTTTATTTTATGTGGATGGGGCATCTGTTCCACAGCAGCAGTATCCACTGCAAGACATGCCTGTCCTTCCAAACCATTTTGCTGATGTTGCTGAAGAGGTTTAGATTCCTTAGACTGTGTATCTCTGATGCCATTTGACATGTTGACGTGCAGTAAATCCATCAGTAATGGGCCAGAGTTTGCCTTGTTTACCAGATGCAGGTCACCTCTTAGTATTTATTATTTATTTGTTTTTTGTTAACTGGGTTAGTCCAACTGAGCCAAAACCCTTTTTCAGTGGACACCTGAGGAGAAAAGCTCCAACATATAGAAAATTACATAGTATGAAACTGTGTCAAAATTGCATAGAATCAAATACTGTATAAGTAAAAATTAACAATTATATCAAAAGTTTATGCAGAAAATAGGTTAAAATTCACAAGAAAAGCTCCAACATATAGAAAGTTGCATAGAATCGAAACCATGTCAGAATTACATAGAATAAAATAGTGTACGTAAAAATTAATAATTACATAAAAAGTTTATGCAGAAAATAGGTTAAAATTCACACTGACATTCAAATTGTTTTACAGAAAACAATCTTGATAGAAAAAGAAAACATATGTACAAGGCAGTTGATAATTTCTCATTGGGTTGATATTGGCGAGGGGGTGGGGGTGATTAGATGGGGTCCTGGCATGGGCAGGAGCTGGTGTTAGCAAGGCAGTTTTCCAGTTCTTTTAGGTTCATAGGTTGGTACTAGGCTATTGGCCCTAGGGCCTATACAAGCTTAGGCATAACAATTCCCTGGATATTTCTTCCCACAATATTTACTGTGGAGTTTTTAACCAGATTGTTTAATGAAATCTTGGAAAGTGAGAGGATGCCTGAGGAGTGGCGAAGAAGTGTTTTGGTACCAATTTTTAAGAATAAGGGTGATGTGCAGAGCTGTAGTAACTACAGAGGGATAAAACTGATCAGTCTCGGCATGTTATGGGAAAGAGTAGTGGAAGCTAGGTTAAGAAGGGGGGTGATGATTAGTGATCAGCAGCATGGTTCCATGCCAGGAAAGAGCACTACAGATGCAATGTTTACTCTGAAGGTGGTGTTGGAGAAGTACAGAGATGGTCAGAGGGAGGTGCATTGTGTCTTGGTGGACTTAGAGAAAGCATATGACAGGCTACCTAGAGAGGAGTTGTGGTATTTTATGAGGAAGGTGGGAGTGGCAGAGAAGTATGTACAGGATATGTACAAGGGTAGTGTACATTAGTGAGGTCTGCAGTAGGAGTGATGGATGCATATAAGGGGGAGGTGGGATTACATCAAGGATCAGCTCTGAGCCCTTTCTTATTTGCAATGGTTATTGACAGGTTGACAGGTGAGATCAGACAGGAGTCCCCCATGAACAATGATGTTTGCGGATGATGTTGTGATCTATAGTGAGAGCAGGGAAAAGGTTGAGGAAACCCTGGAGAGGTGGAGATATGCTCTACAGAGTAGAGGAATGAAGGTCAGCAGGACTAAGACAGAATATGTGTGTCTGAATGACAGGCAGGATAGAGGAATGCTGAGGATGCAGGGAGTAGAGCTGGTGAAGGTGGATGAGTTTAAATACTTGGGATCAACAGTTCAGAGTAATGGTGTATGTGGAAGAGAGGTGAAGAAGAGAGTACAGGCAGGGTGGAGTGGTGGGGAAGAGTGTCAGGAGTGATTTGTGACAGATGGGTACCAGTAAAAGTGAAAGGGAAGGTCTACAAGACGGTAGTGAGACCAGCTATGTTAAATGGGTTGGAGATGGTGGCACTAACAAAAATACCGGAGTCAGACTTGGAGGTGGTAGAGTTACAGATGTTATGATTTGTACTGGGTGTGAAGAGGATAGACAGGATTAGGAATCAGTATATTAGAGGGTCAGCTCAGGTTGGATAGTTTAGAGACAAAGCCAGAGAGGTGAAATTGAGCTGGTTTGGACCTGTGCTGAGGAGGAATGCTGGGTATATTGGGAAAAAGATGCTAGGGATGGAACTGCCAGGTAAGAGGAAAAGAGGAAAGCCTAAGATAAGGTTTATGGATGTGGTGAGAGAGAACATGCAGGTGGTTGGTGTGAGAGAGCAAGATGCAGAGGACAGGAAGAAATAGAAACAGATGATCCAGTGTGGCGAGTCCTAACAGGAGCAGCCGAAAGAATAAGTATTTCTCATCCTCACTTTGTAGATTAGCTCTTGTTTTTGTGCCATATGTATGATGAATACTAGTCACCACACTGAGTACTGTTCTCCATGTTTCAAAGTTGGTCTCCACCTTTTCAAGTTCCCCATGCATGTAATATTACATTATCTTTAGAGAAGGCATTGGTTGCACCCTAACACCTTAGACTGTTTCTTGTAAAAATGGTGAATTTATCTTCCCCTATTATCGAAAGATCTTTGCTGCATTCCACTTTTTACCTACCTTACTCTAAAGTATTTGACTAATAACTAAGATAGTTGCATTATAGAGTAATGTTTAAGATGCTACTGTATAAACAAAAAAATGTTTAAATCCTAAACCATCCCATTTACACAGTATATGACCTTGATCAAATCATGTAGCTTCCTTATGTTCCTGGCTCACTTCCGATGTACTTATAGTACAGTTTTAGGGTAAGCATTTATGTGAAATGATAATGGTGGTATTTCTGAAGTTTGAGCTAGTCACATGTTCATTCTCTTGTTTCTCTAAATAAAATAACTTCCTTTTTCAGCTACAGTTTCTTTTTTCATATTGGCCTTGTTGGGGTAGGAATGATGAACAGATGAATAGTTTCTTCCTTATCGTAATCTATGTAATAAAGGTACATACCACCCACTCTGTTTACAGTAGTACCTTCCATGTTTCCAGGCCAAATATTATCATCTTAGGTTTGCAGTCAGTTAGCCAAAAGGATATCTCCAGTACAGAAATAGTAAGGTCAAAAATTGCTGACAAGCGTTTTGGCAAAGAATCAGTTTTAAAACACATGTAAAATGACACATATCACAAAAATGCAGACTGCCTTAGGTAATGTACAAAGCTTTGGTATGGACTTGCTCTAAGTAAGAGAATCTGATGCTAAAGATCTTCCTTTACGTTGCACAGGTAGAGAACAAAATGCCCTGAGTAGGACTTGTCAGTGTGTGTCCCAACTGCACATTAGAACAAAAGAAAATGTACTGACTTTTGAGTGGTATTACTGAAGTACATAATCGCAGAACAGAACAGGGACGTTTAAGGTTTGCTCTAGCATGAACATCATTCAGTTAATGAGTCTGTACTATCCACCACACAGTACACTTTCAAGGCAAGAAGGTCAAGGAAAGGTATTTATTATGTGAAAAGGTACTGACCACTTATGTTGGTGACACATTGTTTAAAAAAGTCACCACAGAGTGTGAAACAATAGGAACTGCACCCCGGGGATCACATCAGTCGCCCTGCTAGACAGGGGTCCAAGGAAGTAAATATTGTGGGAAGAAATAGCCAGGGAATTGTTATGGCTAGGTTTGCATAGGCATAGGGCCGATAGCCTAATACCAACCTATGAACCTATGTGTAATTCGGGATAATCCTATAAGCATCAGCTGTCAGTCTCTAAGCCCTTCTGCTTAAATTTCCTTTATGCATTTATGCTCATTAAACATACTAGGCTGGTAGTTGTAGTAGGTAAAGCCTGGTGTTTATATGGTGAATTAGCATATTACTAGTATCTGCCTTACCTAGTGAATCTGCATTACATTTTGAATGTGAAGCTTTTGGGGAAATGCCTTTGTATGTACAAATTTGTACAACTATTAGACAAAATAGATTTTAAATTAAAGTCAAATGGATTTTATTTTGCATTTCATAAGCACCCTCATGGTTTAAATTACTGATCTTGAGATGTTCGAAGCAGAATGGATTTACTCTAAAATGTCACCTTTTATATGTACGATGAAAAGAGGCAATTTTTCCAAATTTCTAGAGACACAGAAAATAGTTTAGTGCATTAATCACTGTTTTATTGACAGCTAAGGCTGTTAATCTGCTATCAATCTATATAAAATATAGTTGTGCTTTTTTATGAGTAATACATCTCTTCCAGTCATATGAGTTGATGGGAAGGCCAGATATCAAACAAGGGTCTTACCCTCAGAATACTGTATGCAATCATTTTTATAATTTTTGTAATCTTTCTGTACTATTGTTATGGAGCTTATCTCCCCGGGACTCTGCTGAAAACAGGCTACTTGCCCAGCCGAACTCTACCTAGTTAACAAATGTAAAATAAATAAAATAAATATGAAATAGTCAATGAAAATGTATAAAGAAAAAATCTCTTAGCACATTGTTACTTAACATAACAGAACTCCTGCAGTGTCCAGGGTGAAGCGGTCAGGTGTTTATGGAAACAATGAGACAGAGAGGCCCACAGTCACTTTTACAGCAGTAGCATATGCCATTTCACACTCCAAAACATTCTTACATGACAAAACACTTAAAATATTGTTATATGATACAACTTCACATTTTTTGATCAGCAGTGAATTTACTCCTTGGCTGATAAGGAGTTTTTAACCATCTTGGATGCCTCAAACTTACGAATCGTACATGCTCAACTAACTGTCTCCATGCTTACCAGAGGAGCTAAATTTTATTTCAGATTTACAAATATGAATAAAAATTAACAAATTAAGTGCCCACCTCTGCTGGACATGAACCTCAGCTACAATTCATTCCAGCTGTGGAATTTACCAAGTGACTCGCACATCTGGGAGCTCTTACCTCAGAGCATTGATTATTTACAATGAAAAAAAACATGTACTTGAATGTAATATTTTACCTCAAATACAATCAATATGAGACAGCTGATGGATACTGAATACATATATTTTAAGTGACCAATCAAAATAAAAATAAGTTATAAATCAAGGATTGTCTCTATGAAGCCAGGGCTTCCTCCACATTTCCAGTCAGACAGATGGTAGTGTATGGAGGGAATCTGTTTCTATTTTTCCTTTGCAACCCAAATGTACTGAGAGACTTTTATAGATGAGGATGTAATTTGTTTATCTCGAAAAGTATGAAACTCTTTATACAAAACTGACACTGCATCACTGAACCTTCTGATTAAAATAACAGTTGCATCTAGCCATGGAACTAATTTGAGCCCTAATGACCTTCCCCAAGCAGCTAAAAGGGAAAATTATCATGTTCATGGATTCATAACAACCCGTCACAAACTGAGCTAGCTAACAACTTCGAGCTTGTAAAGAACAATAACTCAAACATTTGTTGAGGGGAATTTTGCCTGTGTTGTACAATTGGGGGACTTTGCACACACAACCTTGTATTTATTATAAACTACCAAGGAGCTTCCCTCACAGTGGGGTATAACCACCAAGGAGCTTACACTTACAATGGGCTAAGGAGCTCAGTCCTGACTAAATAACCCTCAACAAGCTGAGCTTGTGATGACTTAGATGGTTACCATGTTCAGTCTTGGTGAGTCTGCAGCTTCTCCTTCTGTTTGTTTATTTAATTTTATATTAATTTTGTAACAAACATTATAACAATTTGCATTTCTTAGCAACTGCACATTTTCATTCCCTTCACGGTAAATAACCCCTGCTTCTGCTGAGAGTATTCTTATCCCATTCCTCAAGATTTTCAGTATTAGCATGCCCTAAGTATAAACAAAGTCAGACATGATTTCCGCCACCAAGACGTTTAAGTAGCTGTAACAAATGAGGGAACATAGTTATGTACATCTAAGTACCTCACAATAATAGCATGACTGTTAGAGCAGTGTAGATTATCTCACTAAAAAAATAAAAGTACAAATACTATTTTGAATGAAAACAATTTTCAAAATGACATTCAAGCAATGAAAGTGTATATGTTTTTGTGTAATATCTTGCCTATTAAAAGTTAACCTGACGTGCAATACAATGTGAAAGGTAAAAATTATCTGTGCACTGTTCACCATGTGAGTCAGCACAGCTATAACTTCAAAGTTGCTTCCAGGAAGAAATGTTTGGGCTACTAATCTATGAACCCCAGTTTTACTGCTGCTAATGCTGCTTTTACTGACATTAGAATGTCTTATTAAAGTTGTTAATTATCTTAAGGTGTTTGGATTTGCTGATGAGGTTTCAGTATTTAAAGACTCCATCATTTACAAGAACTTAAGGCAGAGGTAATAAAAGAAGTAAATGGCAATTGATGGTATTTTGACTGCATTTGGTATAAAAACTCAGTCCTTGGATGATTACTATTAAAAAAGGAACATGTTTTTATTGAAAATGACATCACAAAGAAATATACTAATAAGGCCATACTCATGTTTATTGGCCTGAAACCTTCTGTTTATGGAAAGTTTCCTAATGTATAACAAAACCAAATTAAAAGACATATATACAGTAAACATTACAGAATCATTTTAATCCTAAATCTTACAAGTGATTAGAGAAGTGTAATCATTATCGGAGTATATTAATACATCAACGTCCTGTATGATCATAAAACCAACTGCATAGAAATGGCAGTACCAGACTGAAATAAACCCAAGTCAAACCACAAAAACAAGCCACACTGGTGGACCCCTGGTATTAATAGGCAGTACAAGAAAAGAAAGAAAATGCTGTCAAGAAGTAAGAGAAATTGTGCACAACAAAGCAATAAGTCTCTCAGTCTAAACAAGTAAATCAGGGAACTATTGACGTCTCTAAAAGCAGACTTTGAGGTAAAAATAGCCTCCAAAGCTAAGGATAACCATAAGGCATTTTTCAGCTATATCCGTAATCTTAAGGGCACACCCAACAATGTGTGGAATTAGTTGTAGATGGCACCATCTATACTCAGCCAGAAGACAGAGCAAATCTGGTGGCTGACAAGCTCATCTCAAATATCACACCCCATCACCCACAGTTTTCCCCCAAGAAATATCCTCCACCACTCCACCACCAATTATCACCAAAGAACAGGTTGCTGCTGTGTTCTTTAAAGCTAACAACACAGCTTCAGTTGGGCATGACAATATACCAGATTGCCTCTTACACAGCTTAAATCAGGACTTATCAGGCCCTTTATGATCCCTGTTTAACCACAGCCTCTGGATTGGCTTTGTCTCTATAGAGTTGAGGACAGCAACAGTCATCCCTCTTCATAAAAGGGGACCATCTAAGACCTAGGAAATTACAGACCCATACATTTGATTAGTCTTATATGTAAGGCCATGGAAAGAATAATCATGGACCTGATAAATAATGGCATAGGAATCTTTCAAACACTGAACCTGATCCAATTCAGCTTTGTCAAGGGCAGGTCGTGCCTACTGAATCTGGTGGATTTCTTTGAAAAAGTCATTAAGGCCATGGATGAGGGTAAAACAGTACATACTGCCTACCTCAACCTGATCAAAGGCATTTGACATAATTCCCTACTCAGGTATTATAAATAAACTTAAAAAAAACTGGGCATAAATCCCTATGTCACCCAAATGGCTCACAGACAGGACACGTGATTAAAGTAGGTGACTCCAGATCCAGCAAGAGACCAGTTACTAGTGGTGTGTCACAAGGTTAAGTGCTGGGACCACTCCTGTTCAGAATATACTTCTCTGAAGTCAAGGCAAATGTGGAAGGCCTCTGGAGGGCAAGGTTTGGCAATGGCTGCAAGCTGGGAGCACTCACTGAATTCCCCAGTAATATAGATATCTTTCAGTAAAGTCTAAATCAGACAAATGATTGGTGCCAGAACCATGGCCTAAAACTAAATGCAAAAAAGGGTTATCATACCCTTTGGAAAATCACAACCCCCTGCAAATGGACCCCTGCAAATTACAACATCAATAGCACATCCCTAAGAGTAGAATCAGAGGTGAAAGATCTAGGTATACAGATAGATAGCAGCCTGAACTCTGGCCACCATGTGTATACAGTGGTGAGGAAGTCCTTCTATGTGGCACAACTTATAAGTAAAGCTAAGGCATCAAGATCCAAGGAAATTATAGTCCTGCTGTACTCAGCCCTCATTAGATCAATAATCAAATACAGTGCGCCAATTGGCATGTACTTGACTATGCACTTACAGCAGTTGGAGTGACTTCAGAAGTTCCTCACAAAGAAAATACAGGGTGTAAGCAACATGAACTATGCGGACAGACTAAAAGCCCTATCCCTTAACTCTGTCTCCTACCAACGATTAAAGGGTGATATATGCCTGACCTACAAGGCAGGCACAAATCCAGCCCTGATGGAGCTGTTACACATCAGCAAGTCAAACAGCACGAGAGTCACCTGATATAGAGATCTAAACTTAGTGACTCAAACAAAACATGTTGGAGAGACAGATATGTGCCTCAGAGATTGCTTGTTCTTTGGAACAGGCTTCCTATTCACATTAAGCAGAGCCCTTCCCTGGCCCTCTTCAAAAGCAGTTTGGATCAATGGATGGATAATCACAAATTCACACCTAGAGTAGTGCCTTTGTCCTTTATGGACGGGGCAATCTGTAAGGCACTCAATGCACAGGCACAAATCCATGCCATCCTCTTGCCCCTGGGTGCTATATATTATGTAAAATTGGGTTATATTGCCTAGGCTTATAAAGGCCCTTAAGCCATTAGCCTAGTAATGTCCTATGAACCTATTAAGTAATATTTGAAATTGATCAAATGGATATTCCTACAAGTAATAAGTATGAAGTATTGTATAAACAGTATAATTGTGAAGTAAACAATGTGAAAATACTTGGAAGAAGGGGGACAAATGTAATATTCAAAACTGGAGACCAACAGCTCTGTGCAAAGTAGATTAAAAAATGGTAATAAAATATTCCAGATTAAGATGATGAAAGGGATTAAAGTGTTATTTGAATGTATGGTATTAAGCAAAAGCTGGTGACATAAATAGTGTTACTATTAAAACACAGGGAATATATTGGCAAAAAAGAACGAAGCAGATAAATTAGTAGCGTGTGATTTTCAAAAGTGTATGATAATTTGTGTCATGAACAGATATGAATATATTAGAGTGTTTTGGATTTGAGTAGGTTATACATATCCTTAAACTGTAAATGCTTATTTGTAGGTAAATAACTTCAGCCTTGATCAAAGCAGACTACAAATCAGTCATATTCACCATGAGACCGAAGCCTGAAGCAACTTCCTATACCTTGGTAGTCGGAGATTACATAAAAGCTAATTTACTAAAATGGAGTAATCACCTGGCAAAGTACAAAAACACCTTCATCTCGATGACCTCACTGCCTATGCAGAATAATTTGCCACCAAATTCTATGCATATGTAAATAGGTGAAAAGGTGCATCTGCCCCCTGAAAAATAAATACAATGCCAAATTCAAAGATTGCCCCCCTCCCTGTGGTAGAACCCTAACATAAACAGGCTCTATAATAAAAGAAAAAACTCATTGCACACAAAAATAAATTCAGTTCTCATGATGCCAAAAACACTCTTGCTAAACTAAACAAGGAGCTGCAGACCCTGATCAAATCAGCCAAAGCCAGATAAGAGGTAAAAATATGTACCCAGATAAAGGATAACCACAAAGCGCCTCCTTTAACTGTGTTAGAAGCCTCAGAAGCAATGCTAGGCACTGTGCAGAGCTAATTGTAAAGGACATCACATACTCAGTCCCAGAGGACATAGTCAGTCTACTAGAGGATAAAGTAAGGTCAAACTCCAGCTCCATCTTTCCTCTAATAGTCTTCGATCACATACCCACATCTACACCTCCTTCAATGTCTCAAGAGTAAATCCTCAAGGTGCTAAGACCAAGAACACTACTTCTATGGGGCTGGAGAACATATGAGTTGTTGATTTAAAAGCAGAAAATACTACACTGAAATGTATGCCAAATATTACATATATGCAGCAGTGTAGAGACACGGCTTTCTATGCATAGCAGCCAACAAAACTACTGCTCACACCTACTCCTCACTGAACTCCATTACAATAGGAGTCCCTTGGCCCCTACTGTTGAACATATTTACCAATGACACACACAAGAAGATCACAAATTCTAATTCAGTACACAGAAGATTGTACTTTAATAGTACCCACCATCACTAAACTCCAAGACACAGCACATAGCCAATAAACGTGAACACTAGCCCACAGACTCACAATGGGTATTGTAGATCAGTGTGTGATGTACCTTTAAGAAACATTTCAGTCAGTGGGCACATACATATAAATATTGCGCATGTGCAAGCTAGAGTGCCATTTTGAGTGAGCAGCGAGAGTGAAAGTATGGATGTGTGTAGCAGTCAGTCAGTTAGATCATTTAAGTTTGATGTTTCAGTCATCCATCCTGATGTGTTTGTGTGTAATAAACTACTTAAATGAAGACCTAAGCCTCATCATCTTATCTGAGTATACAAGAGGAATGATGTAGAGTCAGAAGTGGAACCCATAGTAAAACTTCTTCAAAACCATGAGGTATACAGTTACAACTGGAGGAATATATAGAAGTGGATCATCCAAAGCTCAAACGACTTGCAAACAGGTCAGAAATGAATTCCAGCTACTAAAACTTGCTTAAATGACTTTTTCTCAATTAATATAAAAAGAAGCATTCAAAACTCTCAAACCGAATTTCTAATTAAACAAAATGTTTGAAACTGCAACATACTGGTAAAAAATATTCAAAATAACCACAAAAATGTTTGAAACAGTATCCAAGTCACAGAAAATGTATAAAAAAGGGAAAACAACTGTATTTTTTTACATTGTACTATTTTTGCATTAACTAAAGCTATTTGAAGTATCCAAAATGTGCAACATGTTGGCAAGTGTGTGCAGTATTACAGTACATTTATTTCACAAAGTACAGTAATTTCACAGAGATTTTGTGCATTTGAATATTATTACATGTATCTGGTGCATGTGCATGTGTGTACATAATTACAAGGGCCAAATCTGCACTTTGTTTCAAAGTAATTTGTTGGCATGGCAGAACGATTCGCATTTGAATATTATTACATGTACCTGGTGTGTATGCATGTGTGTACATAATTACAAGGGCCAAATCTGCACTGTGTTTCAAAGTAATTTGTTGGCATGGCAGAAGGATTTTGCAGACCCATTCCGCTTGTGTTTGATAACAATATTGCAGAAAACTGGAGAGTGTTTGAGCAAGAGTATGATGTTTTCATACATGCTGTTTTTCTGACAAACACACACACATACAAAGGCATTTGTTCTGCTTAATTTAGCTGGGTCAAAAGCCATTGAAAGAGAGCATTCATTGTGTATGCACTTGCTGTGTTTGCAGGGGAGGGGGAAGACTGCCATATTGTGGTACCAGCTGAAATGCGGGAAGACCCTTAGTGCTTAAAGCATAAATTTAGAGAAATGTGCAACCCCCAAACAAATTTTACAATGGAAAGGCACTTATTTTGCACAAGAGATCAAAAGCCCGGTGAAACTTTTGCAGCATATATAACCGATTTGAGAAATAAGGCAAAAATATGCAGATTTGGTGATCTGAGAGATGAGTTGATAAAAGACAGGCTTGTGTCTGGTATTAAAGATGATACAGTGAGAATACAAACATGCCTACAAATGAGAAAAGCATGCTTGCTACTTCTTTCAGTGCTAATGTAGATAGCAAGCAGAACGAGACAAAAAGATATAGGCCTAAGGATGTGGTTGCTTCAGCAAAACCTAGAACAGCTTCAGTAAAACTCTGGGCACGCTCAGTAAAGCAGTGGGGTGACTCAACAAAATCTGTGGCAAGCCTCATAGTCAACTGTCGTAATTGTAGAGGTAGCCATGGGCCCAAATGAGAAAACTGCTTAGCTTTTAGTCAGCAATGTCACACATGTAAAAAGTGGAATCATTTCAAAAATATTGCAAATCTAAAGGGGCACATTCTTTTGTTAAAAAAGAGCATTCAAAGAGACAATTTTATCAATTAGAAAGCTGCAACCCTATTTTTTATGTTGATGTGTTTGTGCTTGGTGAAACAGTAAATGCAGTAGATTGGTGGGCAAAGAACAAAGTATTTTGTACTGTTCTGATTAATGGGAGACCTGTAGAGCTCAAAGTAGATACTGGTTCAAAGTGCAATGTTATGTCCGCAGAAACTTTTGCTAAGGTAAAATACATTTTTCTTCCACACATCTTAATGAGCTTAGAACTCACACAGCTTCAGATCTACTTTTCCAGAAGCTTGACCACTTTGTCAGTCAAGGATGTGCAGCAGTATTTTCCTTACAGAGACGAGATTTTGATGGAAGATGGCATCATTATGAAAGGTCTGAAAGTGATTGTTCCAAAATCCTTGCAACAACAGTATATTAAAATCTTGCATCCTGGCCACCCGATTTTACAAAAAGAAGGGTGAGAGGACTAATATTTTGGCCTTCTTTGTCAAAAGATATTGAGAAGTTGCTTTCATCTTGTTCTGTATGCAATAGTACTAAACCGCATCAACAAAAAGAACCACTTCAGTTAAGCCAGATTCCTGAACTACCTTGGTCAACAGTAGCTACAGATACTTTTGACTGGAATGGTCAACATTACTTGGTATTATTAGACTCTTATTCCAGTTGGTTTGAGATTGACCTACTTCTTAACCTAATGTCCAGTATTGTCATTACTAAGTTGAAGAGACATTTTTCTGTCCATGGTAGTCCGCACAGTGTAATTTCTGAATGGTCCACAGTTTTACAAGTCAGCAGTTCAAAAGTTTTGCTGAAAAGTGGTACTTTGTACATGTTACTAGTAGTCCTGAATACCTACAGTCAAATAGCTTGGCTGAACATGCAGTTCAAAGTGCAAAACAGTTGTTAGAGAAATCGAAACAAGACAATATTGATGTTTTTCTAAACTTGCTTAATCTCAGAAACATTCCTTACGATAATTTACTTGGTTCACCTGCCCAAAGATTAATGTCGAGACAAACCAGAACCACACTACCAATCAGTAAGAATTTGTTGATTCTATGTGCTAAAACAACAAAACAGTAAAATCTCAACTTCTAAATAAGTGTTTGTCCCAAAAGTCCTACTATGACAAAACCAACAAACCTCTGAATACATTAAAAGAAAGAGAAATAGTGAGAATGCAGAGAGCAAAAGGATTTGATCAAACTGGACTTGTGAAATATTTGTGTGAAGAACCAAGATCATAAATCATGGAATCACAAGGGATGGAATTTAGGTGGATTCGGAAACATTTATTACCGGTATCCAAGCCAGTGTTACAGCATCTTGCCTGAAATGGAGACGATAATTCTCAGAGTGATTTAGCCAATGTTCCTGTTCCAGAGAACATTTCATCATCTGTTCCTCTTCCTGAAAGTATCCCTGAAAATCCAGAAGTAGAACATTCCCCATTGACTGTCCCTGTTGCTAAACCCAGTTCTAACTAGTAGATTACGAGGTCAGGTCGTATCTCAAAACCTGTTCCTGGATACACGGAAAGCTGGACATTATTGTATTGTTTCTTATTGTTTGTATAATCTGCATGCCTATTCAGTTGCCATTGTCAATGCATGGCAGATTAGAAAAAGAGGGAGGATGTAGATCAGAATGTGTGATGCACCTTTAAGAAGCATTTCAGTCAGTGGGCACATGTATATACATACTGAGCACGTGCAAGCAAGAGTGCCATTTGCAGTGAACAACTAGAGTGAAAGCATGTATGTGTGTAGCAGTCAGTCAGTCAGTTCATTTAAGTTAAATGTTTCAGTCATCCATCCTGATGTGTTTTTTGTGTAGTAAACTACTTAAACGAAGACCCAAGCCTCACAGTCTTATTTGAATATACAAGACGAGCGATAGGTATTAAATGTCAAAAAGACTAAAAAGAATTGTATTCATATCTGAATTACTATCTAAAGTTACTGAATGCTTTAGCATAAAATATACAAAAAATACAGTCATAGAACAGATGCTCCAGACCAGGTTTATGGGTGTAATTAACAACAATAAGCTAAAATTTGATCTCTGTAGTAAACACACAGTGGAGAAAGCTAATACAAAGCTCAGTTTGCTTTACAAAACCAATATATATATCCAACACCAGAAGCACAGCTTCAAATAGCCCAACCACTCTTACGTCCAACTATATCTAAACAAACCTAGAAAAGTCACAACTAAAAAAAAAACTAGAAAACACTTACAGTAAAATTACAGAATGTGCTGGCACATGTCCTGTAGCCAGAAGATAAACTTTTATTCATCAGTGGCTAAGCACTTTTGTCCTTGTATTGTTTAAGGACTTCTTCAGAACCAAAAGTAAAAAAGAGAACCGTCTTCCTTTTAAAACTTCCTTGTAGTGACATCATTCCATTCTCTTAAAGGGACACTACCAAAAATGTCACACAATACTAAAGTATATACCATATAATAGTAACATATATATGAATTAAAATAAAACATTATGCACCACCAGTAAATTCTAAAACACATAAAATATGTGAATTATTCAAAGTTTTTTAAAATATGTAAAACTTGTACAGTTTTTTAAATTTTTTAAAAACTATAAATACATGAATAAAAAACTAACAAAATATTTGTATGACTATTACGAGCAATCCCATAGCCTTAAGTTTGAGTATACTTGCACTACAGATAGTTTCATTCAAACCTGGGGAGTCTAGTGACTTTAAACATAGCTGCCAAAGCAATTCCTTGTTTTCAAGAGCAGTCTCCCAAGTACCTCCCCTGGGATTTGGTGTTACTTTCTCTAAAACTCCAAATTTAAATATCTGGTGGCCTTCACAATCAGTTGTATGATTAAATAGTGTGTTATTCAAGTTATGCTCATATATATACACACTTGTTCAATGACCTCTCGGTCTTACCTATATAGAATGCACCACAGGAGTTACAAATAGCAATGTATACAACTCCCACTGAAAAACAATTGCTTGGACCAGCCAAATTAATTCTCATTTTATTCTCACCCAGAATAACAAAGTCTTCTTCCAGTATGTATGGGCATTGCTTATATTGCCCACATTTATGTCTCCCACATGGTCTCCCACTCCAAACTCTTAACTAAACTTTCTGACCTTCACCTCTCTACCTCTTCTATAGACTGGTTCACTAGTTATTTATCTAATAGACTACAATCTATACGCTGACAGACTGTCACCTCCCCATTTCTGCCAGTCTACACTGGTGTTCCCCAAGGCTCTATTTTGGGTCCCCTCCTGTTCAATATCTTCACTAATAACTTAAACTCTGCTGCTAAGCTCTCAACACTCTTACAATATGCTGACAATTCCACCCTTATTGCCACTGCCCACAGTATCCCTGAACTCCTTTCTCTTACCCAAAACACTTTCTCTTCCATTGAAACCTGGATCACTGATAATCAACTAATCTTAAATCCTAAAAAACTAAACTTCTCCTTTTTCTTCCTAAAACACTAGCACAACACAAATCATCTTCCTCCATCACCTCCCTTAACAATACCATCATCAGACCAGAACGACATACTAAATTACTAGGTGTCACCATAGTTGATGAACTAAAATTCGATGTACAGATCAATCAATGCATAAAGAAAACCCACCAAAAACCTGGCCTTCTGTACCCTAATCATAAATTTCTTCCTCCCTCCTCCAAACCTTCCCTAGCCAAATGTCTCCTTTTACCCTCTCTTCTGTATGGTGCTCCTGTCTATACTAACCTCCAGTTTTCTCTTCTCAGCAAACTAGAGAAAACCTACAAAAAATAGCTAAGTTTGCCTCCAATCTCCCATATAAATCCCACCACTGACTTGCCTTAAGTCTTTGCAATGGCCTGAATTCCCCATACAACTGCTCCTGCCTCAACTGCATATAACCCCACTGTTCTTTATAACCCTTATGCCTGTCCCTCTATCTCTAATATTGTAGCACTATACAACCCCCAACATCAGCTTCATACATCTGACAAACACCTTCTGGACATCTACAAATCCAAGACAAATATAGGGAAGTCACTATACAAATACTCAATAGCCCACTTCTGGAACTCCCTCGCACATAATATAAGAAACATCTCTCATCTCTCCCAGTTCAAACATGAACTTAAACACTATCTCCTAAACACCTGGTCCTGCCCCTGTCAAGCCACAACTTGATTCTAGCTACCACCTTCCTAAATCTACTCTCTTCTCTCACATCTTTCTCTATCCTCAATTTCATACAAACTCTACTCTCTTCTCACATATAATTCTCTTTCCTCATTTCCAACTCCCCTCCACATCACTCATACTACAAATCACCAACACCCCACTTCCTCTAAATACAACCTTACATCCAGACTAACTCACTGCTACTGTATATTGCAGACTGAATCCTGTACAAAACTGTTAATTGATTATTTCACTTTACTGTATAATTCTCTTGCTATATGCCATCTCTGTTAAAAATGTTTGCATTGAATGATTGTAAATGTAACTGGAGCTTTTCTCCTCAGGTCTCCCCTGAAAATGGGCCTTTGGCTCAGCTGGACCAACCCAGTTAATAAATGACAATAAAGAAATAAACAATAAATAAATTTAGCCATCCTTTTCTTAGATGTTAAATTTTGGCAGAAAGGATTTTCAAAAATAAATTTTAAATGTTTTCCTTTTTTGTATACAAATTCAGGGGTCTCACCTATCACCCCTGAAATAGTCTTATCTGAATGCAACAAAGACCAGTATTTACAAATAATATTTCCAACATCTTTGTTCATTGGGTGATGACACAACACTAGCATTTTAGTAAAATCAGTTGACTGTGGTTGTTTTTTTACCATCAATGTTTACCCTAAAATATGGTTAAATCTTATATGCCTCAACCTGACAACCTCTTCTCTAATCTTGTTAACAAAACTTCTAGGATAATCTCTAACATAAAACATTTCTGCCAATGTATTACATACAGAAGCAAAACCTGCATCATCCGCAATCATCCTTGAAGTACTGACAAATTGCCCCTATACCAAAGATCTCTTCTGGAACAGGGGATGGCAACTGTGAAAATGTAATTGTGAGTTTGAGAAGGTGGGTTTTCTGTAAATAGTTGATTTGATTTTCCCACCATCCTTATAAATTGAGACATCCAAATAATTACAAAGGTTTTCATGAACAGTGTATGTGAACTTAAGGTAATTTGTTGTTGTATTAATATAATCTAAAAATTCCTCCGGCCTAGAGTAAGAATCTTTTCACAATATAAAATATGTCATCCAGGAATCTTGTGTACATCAACCAGCTCACCTCAAACTGGGAATTTAAAACATGACTAGCTTCCCATGCTCATATTACAATGTTAGCATAAAGGGGTGCACATACAGCAGCCATTGCTATACCTTGTACCTGTTCAGTATATTCACCTTTGAAATATACAAAGTTACTATCAAGTATATATTCCATAAAATTCATTATCATAGTATACTCTGTTGCTGTTACTGTAGACCACTTTAATGAAGCCTTCGAGAAACCCCTGAGGCCCTCTTTTAAAGAATATGATTAAATAAATCACAACGTTAATGCATACAAATAATGTGTTGTCTACATACGTATTTGGAGTAAACCACTTTAAAAAGTCCCAAGAGTCCTTTAAAATGTAAGGTTGCTCATACAGAAAGGATTTCAACTTTTGGTCCAGGTACATAGCTAATGGATACATCTTTGACTGCCTAGTGGACACATTTGGCCTTAAAGGAGGATGTAATGCATTTTTATGAACCTTTGGTATGCCAAAAATAAAAGGGACAGTTTGTCTCTTGTGTAAAAAGTCAAACACACTTTGTGAAATGTGGTGACCCAAAAGAACCTCATCCAGGAGTAAATCAAATTTTTGGTAAACCACCTTGATCTCACCAAGGGAGGCTGGCACGTATTTAGAAACAACCAACAACAGTGTAAGTATCTTGTTGGAATAATAAATGGTATTCATAAGAACCATGCCGCCTCCCTTGTCAGGCTTCATAACTCTAATGGTTGCGTCATTACTTAGCTGATAAAGTAAGTCCCTTTCATCTTTCTCCAAATTGTATTTTAATAAGTGGGAAGATTGCCCAAGTGCATAAATGTAATGTCTGCATAATTGTTTAAACATACCTAATACCGGAATGTTAAGAGGATTGTATGTACTTTTCTTTTTAAAAAAGTTATTGTTGTAATGTCTTTCTCTATTATTATAAATAGCTGACAAGTTCAATTTTCTAATGAACACACTGAGTTTTAAGTGACAGTCTACTGTATTGACTCTAGTTGCAGGAACATGTATAAAACCCCTCTTAAATAATCTAAAATGGGTGTCAGTAATATTTTCATTGGAGTAGTTGAATATTCTAAATCCTTATAAAGAAACAGTTGTAGAATTCATAGCTTCACCTTGCTCCTCAGGTTCAACTAATACTTCTTGGAGTGACCCCTTCCCTGACCCCTTGGGGACTTGGATCTCTTTCTCTTTGTTGAAGGGAATCTGAGCCTGTCCTGGGATCATACCCTTTGGTTGTTGGATCTGTCCAGATTTGGAAGAGGATGAAAATCCAAGGGACCATACTCAATGGGACCTTCTTGATTAATCTGGCCAAGGGTAGCAGGAGTAGCCATACCTCTCATAGGGACTGTGTTGATATCAGAAGCACCCTCTAGGTATGTATTTCTACCTTTGTATCTAGGTATAGAATAAGCAGTATTAGTCTGGTAAGCCTTTTCATCCCTTTCCAATGTTTTCATCTTTCTCACCTTAATTGTGTGGTGGCAACGTACAAAACAAAATTCTCCACTACCCTGAAACAAATAACCTGGTTAAAACTCCAACAGAGCCTAAGTGAGTCACAAGTCAAAATCACACATAGCATCCTTCATAAACAAAATAAATGTTCACCAATCTAATCAGTAGATACACCCACCCTGTTAACTCCAATGTCAAAATCAAACCTGGACAACAAAATCACATGAACTCCACTGTGATTACCTATATTTTGTCTGTTTGGTTAAAGAATGGAACTCAGTCTCTCCTGATCTAATACCTGAACCAAAGAACATTCATGTTTTCCCTGCTCCATGCAGCATTCACCAGATAACCCACCATTCAAGGTCTCCAGTGCCTCCTTTATGGGCAAAGTAAGTTTGATATGGGAAGGCCACAGACTCACCATAGCTGTTTTGGTTGAGTTACACCTTTGATAAACTGCATGGTGCCATCTTTATGTGGTTACACTGTGTCATGAGAAGTGGCTACTGGAATGAATGTGCCTTGGGCCAAAGAGTGTTAATGACTCCATCCCCACTCACAAGCTGTAGCCCAGCCTCCACATAAAGCCCTTACTACCTAGAGCCATGAAGGTAGCTGCTCCATCCACATGACCCCCACACCCAGAATAGGTGCATACATCCTTCATGCCAGCACCATCAGGTGCTTCAGTCACTAACTTAAATGGGATCAACTAGGTTATGGTCATGGCCTTATACCTTTATGTCAGCAGGTTGTCTTGTGTGTTGCAACCCCTTGTTTGCTGCAAGTTGAGAAAGTGCTCAATGGATGCACCTGTGGTATCACTTCTTTCCTGTCAACTTATCAGGTGTTGGCTAGTAATGGTAGCCAAATTTGCAAGTGTTGATTGATAGCTTGCAGTCTCTGTTTGGTAGCTGAAGTGGTTTTCTGACATGTACTGCATACTTGCTAACTTCTTTGCTTAAGAATTCTGGACAAATAGAAAAGTAATGAGGACACAAAGAATCAAAGTCAGGGACAGCTTTTTAATATTGTTCTAATTAACTTAAAAACTTAACAGATCAGCAGCTTTTGTATCAGCAAGCATTTTCTGAACAATGCAAAGTATAAAACTCTAATGAGTGGCTTTATTACCACAAATTCAAAGATATTGTAAGGGAGAGGGCAAAAGTACAAGGCAAAATCAGGGACTTTCTACAAAATTATGGAGAGGTGAGAGACATAGCAGTTAGCAATTAAATGTCTTTCTAAGAGAAAGTAAAACAGCTTTTAAAAGTTGTTGGTCGCATAGTTCTGCCACACTTTCTGTTTATAAATGTGACAGACTGAAGTGCAGCTTTTAAAGGCTGCTTTACTTTCTGTCACTCTTCTTTGCAGCTGGCACTGTCCCATGTGAGAGACCTAATCATAATGTTTAGTGATGTGTAACAAGCAGCTTCACATTAAGTACCCCTAAGTGCTTTTACTACCAGGTTTTGAGCTAGGGAAGCACTTAGCATGTTTAGCTTTCTCCTGATATTGGAGCATAAGTGCTGTGTTCTATGCAGGGTATAACAGTTATCAGACTTACACTTAAAATTTACCGTAGCTGCATCAAACTTCCCATGGAGTTTTAAGCAATACAGTAGTTAAAATATCTAGCAGAACTTCAGCAGTGATGATTTGTTATTCCCAACACAAAAAAGACTCAGCAGCTCCAAAGACATGCATCTGAATTCTATTGATCTGACCCTGGGTAGCTTCACTTAATTAGAGCATATCATACTTTTAACTTCTATGAAAGCTTGCAACAACTCCTCTGTATACTCTTAATCAATGTGTGTAGATTGTAATAGCCATTGATGAATGTAACCACATTTATTGTTGTATTGTTTATTGTAACATACTGTGCTCCTTATAGTATATTTACTTTTTGCTCCTTTCTTGGCCTTGAAACTGTTCTTTATTAACTTTTGACTTTGTACTGTACTTTATTAACTGTTGACTCTGTACTGTACTTTATTAACTTTTGACTCTGTACTGTACTTTATTACCTTTTGACTCTGTACTGTACTTTATTAACATTTGACTCTGTACTGTACTTTATTAACTGTTGACTCTGTACTGTACTTTATTAACTTTTGACTCTGTACTGTACTTTATTAACTTTTGACTTTGTACTGTACTTTATTAACTGTTGACTCTGTACTGTACTTTATTAACTTTTGACTCTGTACTGTACTTTATTAACTGTTGACTCTGTACTGTACTTTATTAACTTTTGACTCTGTACTGTACTTTATTACCTTTTGACTCTGTACTGTACTTTATTAACTGTTGACTCTGTACTGTACTTTATTAACATTTGTATTGTATTTACTGTATTTGCTGTACTAATCTTTGAGGAGCTTTTCTCCTCGGGGCTCTGCTGAAAATGGGATCCATGCCCAGTTGGACTTTCCCAGTAAACAAACGTAAAATAAAATAAACAAATAAAATATAGCTAGAAAGATAGCTATAGTACTACAAACACCAGGGAATAGTATTGCATTACATTTTTCAGAGCAAATATAAGTACTGGCCTCAGTTTTACTGTTAACATTAACTCTGTCCTGAAAGTGAGCAGATGCTTGTTAAAAATTAAAAGCGGATCTTCTTTTAAAAAATGTGCCTGTAAGAAATGTGGCTTTAAGAAATGCCATCATTTTGCATTATCTGTAGGACTGATTCATATCTTTCTTTTAGACCCGAAGAAACACTTTGTAAAAGCTTGATTTTTCTAATCTTTTTTGCCTTTTATAAATACAATTAATTTGTAAATCTCTGTAGCCAAGTACAGTGCTTTTTAGATTTGGAATGTATTTATTTTCAGTAATTTCAGCTGAGCCACTTTGTACTGCTTTTGGATATTCTCAGGTATTGTACACCCTCCTTGTACACCCTCCTTGAAGCCAAAATAAATCCTTCGACAAAACACAGTGTACACTCTGTGTGTGTGTGTGTGTGTGTGTGTGTGTGTGTGTGTGTGTGTGTGTGTGTGTGTGTGTGTGTGTGTGTGTGTTGAGATTTTATGAATGATGTCTTCTGTTGTTATATAACTTTTGTACATCATCCAACAAGTACCTATCCTACACCAGCTTTGTAACATAGGCCAGAGAAACTATCACACTTTAAAACTATATACATAGATACATATATATATATATATATATATATATATATATATATATATATATATATATATATATAGGTGTAGAATGTTTTGTCAATGTGCCTTTTCAATGATGGGAGAAAAGCCAGTAAAGTTCATTACAAATGAGATCATCAAAGATACTGGCTTTTTCACCGTGAGGTCACAGTACAGTGGAGATATATGGAATATGCACTTTGCCCACTGTAGTGTGACCTCAGAGTTAGTATATATAATTAACAGGAGTTGTTGGGTGTTTTTGTTTCAATGGTTCCATTTTAATCATTTTTTGATCAACATTTAGTGGAGTTGTTAGGCTCCCATATAAGAGTAATACAGCAAATTCAAAAAACTTAGTAGATATCCCATTTTCTAAGAGTAACAATGCCCTCTAGGGTCGGTGTTTCAGTGAAATAATACACTTTCAAGGGGTGGTGACCCTCCTTTACAATATCTGTGAGCTGTATATTTTACTGTAAAGCCTACCCTATTGAGCATTACTGCTTGCAAATTACACAGCGGTGTGGGATATATATATATATATATATATATATATATATATATATATATACACACACATCTGTAAAAAGCGGTAGTGGTGCTGTGGTAGCGTTGTCACCTCACAGTAAGACGTCCTGTTTGATTCTCAGCTAAAGTGTCTTCTGTGTGGTGACATGCGTGAATGGGTGTACCTTCGTTGAAGGTTGTGCATCAGTGCTGGCAACTCAGCACGTAAAAATCTACTGCCAGTCATTAGCGGACCGGAGTTCTGCTGTGGTGACCCCTAACCAGGAAAAGCCGAAAGACACAACAACATATATATCTGTAAAATCAGCTATCCAATCACTACATCCAAAAAAACTAAAGTTCTCTCCGGATTACAGTAGTATATTACAGGGGTAACTAATGAGACATACTCCTTGAAGACTTTTTGTTGGCTCTGGCGCTGGAGATTTGAGTGTATTTTATTTTACCTTTTCTGTGGCTGTGTTTTCATACTCTTGTGTTGCTGCTTTGTGGTACATCTATAACTAATCAGACAGCCTGATGTCACACTAACCAGAGATTTTTAGCAAAGATAAGGAAACCAAAAGATGCCATGTTCTTTTCATCACTGAGAGGTCAAACCATCAGCATCAATCTAAATGTAAAATAAGACTGAGAAATTCCTGACAGCTGAAACGTCTGCACCTCATTTTAACACATTAACTTATTTATTTGACATTTGTTTTCCGGGTTGCTCCAGCTGGGATACATCCCTTTTTCAGTGGAGACCCGGACAGAAAATCTCCACAGTTAATACATACAATTAAGTTGACTTAGTACATAGCTAATTATACAAAATCTCCAGTAGATATATAAAAAAGCAGGTTTAACATGAATAGCAATTAGACTCTACATATCAGCACATACTGAAGGTAGAGTGCAGAGTAAAAAAAAATAACAAAGATAAAATCTACAAGGCAAAGAATGGTGGTTACAGTGTAGTTTAAGGTAAATAAGTGTTTCTAACCTTAGTCATGCAACTGTAGAACAGTTAAACATCAGTACAGATTAAACTGGCTGTGATGAGAGAAGAGGTGGTCAGATATGAAAGATTTTATAAGACTATAGGTTAAAGATAGAGAGATAGGAAAGATGGCATGCAGAGTTGATATGAAGAGAGATTAGGAAGGATGTAGGGTTTACACTGATGTAGGAGAAAGGTGAGAGATTAGATGGCATAGAGAGATGGGTCAGACAGAGGAGAGCTAGTACAGACATAGTTTATTTTTGCTTAAGTGATTTTTTACTGCCTTTCTGAATTGGGGTTTGGGTCTAGTGTGTCGGATGTCAGATAGTAGTTTATTCCAGTTTTCAGCAGGGTAACAGCAATAAAGCTTTTCACCAGTGTTGATCTTGAGTTTGTGAATGGACTGGAGATGTTGTTCAGAGCTCCGGAGTGTTCCTGCTGGGATCTATATTATATTGTCGACAGCTGAAAATGTCAACTCTGAATTGTTTGACACGAATATGTCGAACTACAAGATTAGAGAACGGCCAAATCACCGATTTCTTTCCAACAGAAAGAAATCAGTTGGCCAAACACCAATGCCACACAAAAACAAATATATTGAAGTGGGGGGGCTTCACCCCCCACACCCCCCAATGTGGGGGGGCTGTGCCTCCCACACCCCCCTAACTAAATATTCTAACTCTGATACCACACTACAGTCAGGGAAAGGGCAAGTGTAAGAGAACGGCCAACCAATTTCTTTCCATTGGAATAGAAATCGGTGATTTGGCCATTCGCTAATCTTGTAGTTCGACATTTTCATGTCGAACAATTCAGAGTCGACATTTTCAGCTGTCAACAATATAATATAGACCCTTCTTGCTGGGGTGTAGGAGAAAATAATAGATGTGATACAGGGGCAGAAAGTGGGCTGGTATACAATAGAATGAATTATCTGAAGCTGAGAGAGGAGAAGGTTATGGGGGAATTCTAACCAGTTCAGTTTTCTGAGTACTAAGCAGTGATGAGAGGAGTATGGTAGTTCGGAAGCAAATTTAGCTACCTTGTTGTATGTGGACAAGGGTTTAGAAATAAGTGAGGTCTGTATGTTGTTTGTCTTTCGGCTTTTCCCGGTAAGGGGTCGCCACAGCGGAACTCCGGTCCGCTAATGATTGGCAGTAGATTTTTACGAAACGCCAAGGTGCCAGCTCGATGCTCAACCTTCAATGAAGGCATGCCCCATTTACGCACGCATGTCTTTCGAATGCTACCCAACCGTGGGAAGGACATGCAGACTCCACACAGAAGGCTTTCCCAAGACCAGCCGAGAATCGAATGGGAGAACCTCTCGCTGTGAGGTAACAACTCTACCGCCGTACCCTGTATATTGGTCAGAATTTGAAAGCTGTAGAGAAGGGTTGGTAATAGGTAGGCATGCGATAGGCTGTTTTAGCTTTACTTGAGAGAAAGTTTTTGTTTCTATAAAGGAGATCAAGTTTTTGATGTGTTTCTTAATGTTTCTTAGTACATGTAGGTCAAATTTTAGCTGGTCATAAATAATGACCCCAAGTAGTTTGGTGTGGCTTTCTACTGTGATGGGTGTGTTATTGTGGGAAGTGATGGTGAAGGATGGTTTCAGGTGGATCATTGTTTTTGGTACGAAGAGTAAGAGTTTGGTATTAATATAATTTAGTCTCCTGACAAACTACAGTTACTGGAATTGCAGTGATGAAAGCTCTAATTTCTACTGGCTGATCTGAGAAGCTATATAGCTTACAGGACCTAGGGGTGACTATCTGTTGATACCTATGCAGACCCCATTCTTTATTATTTTTAAGCTTGCAACACCCTTGAGTGCTGTCTAGAACCATCAGAGGTGTTACAAACATCACTAAAAGAAAATTAATATAAATATATACATTTTTGCAATCTTGCTCTCTACATTGCATAATATGGACACATTTACCTATACAAAACTTAACATTATGCAGATGAACACACACTGCTGCTTAAAGAAAAACAAAACTTTACCAAGCTCAGTCTACAATAAAGCACTTAAAATCTTACCAGACCCTTTGCAATAGCTGTACAAGGTGACTATCAGAACACAGTCAAATTACAAATGTATTATACCAAGTATTACTGCATTTCATTTTTTAAACTTTTATTGCATTTTAAATCAATATGAAACTATGATACAAATTTTACAATATATAACAATCAACTAAGAAAAAAATAAAACTATATACATAGTCAACAACAAAAATTATATTGAACAAGACACTAAAACTTTTCCATTAAATCTCTAAGTTTTTGCCAAGATAAATATTTATGTGTGGTATTTGATGTTCTCTTGCTAAGCAGATAAATTCTGTAAAAGAGAGGCTATATTTACTTTTCCAAATCGTTGTGATGACTTTCCTGGCAATAGTAATGCTGCATTTCTGAATGTTATCCTTGTGCTATGGAATGCATTATCTGAAAGTACTGTTTTTTAACTGCTTTTTGCCTTTGTATAGCAGAAATGATGCATGCAATGTTAGGTGTCTCCTTGTCAAGGAGCAGAAATTATGGGTTCCAAATATCTGAAAAATAAAATGTAACTCAAAAACAAAACACTGACTCTTTCTGTTACACCATTAAAGTATTTTTACAGGTAGGGATTCAGTCCCTGGCACCTTGCAATATTGGGGGGTTGTGCCCCTGTACCCCTGCTTCTTATACATATTTACTGTGTGATCTCCTTTCCTCAGAATGCATGGAATACTGTCAGGTGCCACAGCCCTTAGATTTAGTATAGTTTATATTGTTCCACATTTGCAGCTGTAATTCTACTAAATCAACACATGAATGTATGGTCCTTGGAATTTCAGCACCACTTAGGCTGAGGTATAATCTTGTAGTCTGGGAATTGATCACTTCAACTTCATGACCAAATTAAACCTAGCATGGATACAGTTCACATTCTGTTGTAAATATCTTGTGTTCCTGGGAGTCCTAGGGATCCTGTTTATCACCAGGCTGGATAAGAAGAGGGTCACAGTCAGCTGTCTATCAGGTGCCAGGATCCACCATATCACACATGCACTCAAGTCTCTCAAAAACAGGTACTGTCATGACTTTGTCATAGTCCATGTTAGTGTGAGTGACTTAAGACATACCTCTCTAGACTATATGAAGAGAGACATGACTGAGCTCTTGGACTGTGTGTCTCAGGCAGGTATGTCCCTAGCCTTAAGCACCATTTTACCTTCACCTAGGATGATGCCTCAATACAAAGCTTTTCTCCCTGGGCCTCAGCTGAAAAAGGACCTGTGTCCAGTTGGAATTTCCCGGTAAAAAGATATAAATAAATAAATAAATAATAATAAATAATAAATAGAAAGTGATTGACTTCAATAATTGGCTTAGTTTCTGGTGTCATTCTAAGGGGATACAGTATCTGTCAACCTGGCATGACATGATCAACAGACCTAGATGCTTTGCCAGAGATGGTCTTCATCTGTCACCCTTGAGATTCCAGCCACTGGCTAAGGCTCTTGTCAACCCCATAGTGTCTTTTTTAGGCAGTGTCTCAAGGACAAATTCCCAGTTTAAAAACTCCATCTAAATACAACTTCCAGGTTATGCTGCAAAATGCTAGGAGTCTTAACCTGAAACTGTACTCACTTGAAGCAGTCCTCACCTTGAAAGACATAGACATTTGTGCAGTCACAGAGACCTGATTTAAGGCTGTGGAGAACACCCCAGCCATACTGGGCTACACCTCCTTCCACATGTTCAGACAACAAGCTGAGGACATGAAAACTAAAGGAGAAAGGGTATGGATATTCATTAAAGATAAATAAACCTCCAGACTGGTTAAACAGTATTATTCCCAGGAGATACTTCAGGTGCAATTAACTGTTTCCAGCTACAGGACCCCCTCCATGAATCAGGACACCCACTCTGCCTATTTGGATCTACTTGAGTCTCTCAAGATACATCTGAACACCAAGGTTTTCAGTCACTTTAACTACCAATCCATTGACTGAGTAAATTACTCATGCTCAAACTCACTTTCCCAAAGGTTCCTCAACTTCATTAATTCCACTGCCCTGGACCAGCTGGTTGACACCCGCACAAGGGGAGACAACATCCTGGATCTGGAGCTTACCAATATGGGGACTACTGTAGCACCCCCATTGTGAGGTCTTCTCTAGTGAGATCTGACCACAAATCAGTCTCATTTGAAGTAACTATCCCACCTGACCCCCCCCCCCCCAACAGAAACTAAACTAAAAAACTTCTCCACAGCAGATTATAACCTCTTATGGGATTGTATAAATATCTTTACTGCACCTCCCCCCTCAGATGGAACTGGCAACTATGCCGAGTTCTACATCAATGCTTTAAACACCTGTATAACTTCATTGACTTGGCTGTACCTGACAGGACCAAAACAAGCTCCTCAAGGACGAGCAAATCTGCCTGGTGAACAACTGCCATTAACAGGCTTTACAATAAGAGGAAGAAATTGCTGTCTAAGAGTAAGACAGAGTGAGCCCTAACCTGGAAACACTCCCCCGTCAGCTTAAACAAGCAAATAAGACTTATTGTTCAAAGCAAACTACAAATCCAAATGAGCTTTCTCAACTAAGGACAACTATAAGGCATTCTTTAGTTGCATCTGTACCCTAAAAGGAAAGGGCCAGATTTGTGCTGAACTGGTAATTAATGATACCACATATACTGAGCCTGTTGACATGGCTGACCTCTTAGCTGACAGGTTCTGTGAAAACTTCACTTCTTTGACCCTGCCACACGTACCCCATGACATCCCTACCACCTGTCCCCTACCTTGTATCTCTACAAAGCAGGTCATAAACACCATCTCTAAGGCCAAAAACACAGCATCTATGGGACATGATAACATGTCAGGTTGCATCCTACATTGGCTCAAATAAGAATTAACAACACCACTGGGTATTCTTTTCAATCATAGTCTAAGCACTGGCTTCATACCAGCTGAATGGAAAATAGCCACTGTTATCCCCTTGCACAAAGGTGGTGCTTCCGCTGACCCAGGGAACTATAGCACTATTAGCATAACTAGATTTATCTGCAAGACCATGGTGAAAAACATCATGGACCTTATCAACAAAGACATTGGTAACCTCTAAATACTTGACCCTACTTAGTTTGGATTTGTCAAAGGGAGATTGTGCCTGTTAAACCTGGCGGACTTCTTCAAGACAGTCACGAAGGACCTGCATAAAGGGAAATCTGTGCATACAGCTTACCTAGGCTTAGCCAAGGCTTTTGACACTATCCCCCACTCGGGCATCATCGACAAACTCATCCAGCTAGGTATCAACCCTTATATCATAAGATGGGTTGCTGACTGGCTCACTGATAGAACCCATATAGTCAAAATAGGGGAATCCACCTCCAACAGCAGACCTGTAACCAGTAGTGTTCCACAGGAATCAGTCCTGGGACCTCTACTGTTTGGAATCTATTTATCTGAAGTACAAGTTAAAAGTAAAGGTCTGCAGCTGACAAAGTTTGCTGATGACTGCAAACTGGGAGCAGTCATAGAATTTTCAAATGATGTCAACATCCTACAAGAGGGTCTTACACAAACAAATAATTGGTGACAAAGTCATGGCCTTAAACTCAATGCAAAAAAAATGTATAATCATCCTTTTTGGAAAGTGCAATGTTCCTGGTAACTACCACATCAATAACAGCACCCTAAGTATGCACTCAGTGGTGAGAGACCTGGGCACACAGGTTGCCAACAACCTTACCTTTGCTCAGCATGTCTCCACAGTGGTAAGAAGAGCGTTCTGTATTGCTTATCTCATAAGTAAGGGCATTGCATCCAGAAAAAAAAGTCATAACCTCTCTGAACTCTTCTCTCATCAGGCCAATAATTGAGTACAACACCCCTTTTAGTATGTACCTTTCCAAGCACCTGCAGCAATTGGAGAGACCACAAAGGTACCTCACTAGGAAAATTCAAGGTCTTCAGCATCTGTCCTATGTGGATCATATGAAATCACTCTCACTTTATTCTGTTTCATAAAGACTACTCAGAGGTGATCTTTGCCTTGCATATAATGCAATCTTTGACCCTGTTTTAGTGGAAATGCTGCATATCTGCAAGTCAAATAGTACACGGGTTACTTGTTCTGAAGACCTTAACCTGGTATGTGACATTAATAGAACCTACTGGAGGGGTAGATTTGTCTCACAGAGGTTAGCACATCTTCTGAACAGACTCCCACTTCATGTCAAACAGAACACCTCATTGGCCCTCTTCAAACACAATCTGGATGATTGGATGGGTAACCGTAAATTCACCCCGGTGGTTCTACTTGTGTCCATCTTGGACAGGGGCAATTGGTGCTGATTGTAGAAGTAAGGGTAAAACTTGGTTAGGATTGTAAGGGCCCTAGGGTTATTAGCCTCGTAACTTCCTATGATCCTATGATCTCATATTCGTTATTTTATCATATGATATGCTTCAGTGCATACATCTGTTTAATTTTTCCCCAGCTTCTGCCTGAATCATATTTGAAGATTAATATTTGCTTAGTATATCTCTTTTCTGATTACCAACTTTCAAATATTTGCAAATGCAGAAATATATATTTGTGCATGTGCATGTGTGTGTGTGTGTGTGTGTGTGTGTGTGTGTGTGTGTGTGTGTGTGTGTGTGCATCATATATATATATATATATATATATATATATATATATATATATATATATATATATATATATATACATATAGAGAGAAAGATAGCTATAGCTATAGATATGGATATATAGAGTTATAAATGATGCACTTCATGTTGTTTTCACATGGAAAATAATCATTACTTTCATTTTATTCTTCAACTGATAGAAAATCCTGCAGTACTTTACAGTGTAAAACCAAACATAAATAGTGTTTTATCATTTTGGGATACAAAACAGTGTGTTGAATTCTGCTGAATTTTATTATAAGCACTTATCTCGTCTTTTATCACTTTTCATAGTGCAAGGAACTACTCAGGCTAGTATACAAAATGTCAGGTCACTATGCATCTTTGTCAAGAAGACTTATCAACCAGTGTTCAGATGATACCTGGAACACCCTTCCAACATCACTGAAGCAGATCCCCCCACTACTTCGGGACCTACAGCACCGGATACGCAGTCTGGTAAGCCCTTTCATATACTATACACAATGATCTGTATTCCAAATTACGCATACTGTCACAGATAAACTTTGCTGGTTACATTGTGGGTGACGAAGCAAGCAGCTGAGAGGATGCTGTACTGTACATTCAGGGTAATGTACACAGTGGCTACAAGATCATACTGTACATTCAGGGCATGAGAACAGTGGCTACAAGATCATAAACAGTCAGAGGGTGGGAGACAATCATAGGCTAATGATCACTGACTAATATGTGGAGAGTGGGAATTTTGGGACCAGTTGACAAAACAGAATGCAGTAACAAAGCTCCATTCCTTTGGAATGGGCAAATCAAACACTTAATACCCTTAACCCTCAGTATCCAGTGGCAATAAATAATGTTACTTCTAATGTAAGACAAAGCTTTTATTGTCATGCTAGTCTGCTGTGAATGAGAAATACTATGCAGCATCACATTTAGATAGCAAAACAGTGACCCTTGAAAATGACCCCATATAGTATATTTATCCATTTATTTATTTGCCTTTTGTTAATAGGCAGAATGCTAATCCAGCTACACAATTTTCTTGTCAGCCATAATGGAAAACAGAATACTCTGTAACAGTAAATACTACAGATGTACACTGAACAAAATGCAAGCAGATTACAAAACAGAATTATGTTGTTTAATAAATGTATCACAAGTTTTATGTGGCAAAAAATGAATAATACTCTTTGAGGCTATAAACAAAGGCACTGGCATTTAAAGTATTTAGAAAATATATAGCATTTTCCCAGAGGTAGGGAAGATAGAAGTGGGTAGGAAAAGAGAGAAGATATGGCTAAGGGTAAGTAGTGATGACAGAAAGTATGTGATGTAGCAGCAGAGGAATGGGGAGAAGGAATGAGATGGGGAGTGGGAGGGACAGGTTAATAAGATGAGAGGGAATCCTTATGGAAGGGAACTGAAATAAAATGTCTACAGGAGATGGAGAGAGGGACATGATGAATAAAAGGGTAGGTGGGGTTCAGGCACCTAGGGGGCGAGACATTTTCCTGTGGTACATTTGGCTGGGGACACATGGCTGAAGTGACATTCAATGGCAGAGAAATATGGCTGTTTGCAAATTCCCTGTGGGCAAAGAGAAACACACAATTCCATTCTCACAGCTTTAATAACCAAATGCATGGAGGCAGAAGAAGTAATGAGGGTTGTGCTCAGTGTACAGTATACATTTATGCAACTACAACATGTAGTCACATTTATGCTCCAGTATGCATTTTAGGTAATGTTCCCTAGACACTGTGAAAGGGGTAGTGGTCCACACACACCGATTATAAAGGCACTGCCCATTGTACACTGCATTTTTACTGCCACTGACATGCCCTCTGGCCAGCCTGCTGCTGATGCCTGCCATATTGCCTGCTGTCTCATGTTCCCATAGGGACCATGGACATTGTTTTCCGCCTGTGCATTTGGTTATTGACATTGTGGGCATGGCAGCACATTTGTCTCTTTGCCCACAGGGAATTTGCAAACAGCCATATTTCTCTGCAGCTGACTGTCACTTCAGCCATGTGTCCCCAGTCAAATGTACCACAGGGACATGTCTCACTGCCTAGGTGCCTGAACCCGGGTAGGTGGTAGAAATAGCACAGGGCAGAAGTTAAGTGATATCTTGGGGGGAGAAACATTTACAGGATGCTTCTGTAAATTCCAGCTGTTTAAGATGGTGTCTGAATTTGTGGAAGGGGTGATGAATCTTAAATTTTTAAAGAAATATTTTTCATGTATGTGTGGCCATTTCTAAAAAGTAGTGAGTGAGTGGTCTGTTATCTGGAGTTTTAGTGGGATGGTTACGGAAAGGGACAATTGTGATCTAAGTTTGTTGGAAAAAGTCCTTTTTGTGAGATGAGCAAAAAACCTTGAAAGTGTCCTGATATATTAGTTTGTGGGTAAGGGATGCTAGGAGTAGAGGGTATCTTTTATTTCATAGGTAGCCATTTTGCCTTTGCTAGTGGTGTTCTCTTTGGAAGATCAAGGTGATAAATATGCAAGTTTTATTGGACGTTGTTTTAAGCACAGTTTTTTTGGATGCTTTGGAAATAATAGGGAGGCAATGTTCTAGTTGGGTGAGGAAGACACCTCTTTCAATGGACATTCTACCTTCTACATAAAGGCAGTGTAATATCTTTTTTACCCTAAAAAAAGAGCATTAATTTTAAATTTTTGTAACACAAGTGTGAAATTGAAAGCTGAGGGACCTGTCTAGACAGTTATTTAAAATGTGGTAGTTTTAGTGGACTCTGTGGTTGCAGTGTAGGAACATATGTTCTGGCTATGTGGGACTGAGAAAAGTTTTTGTCTTAAAAGATCATGGATTTTGTTTTCTTGGTGTCTACTATTAGATTGTTAAGCACCAGCAAGTTTGATAATGAGCTGAGGTACTTTTGAAGTTTTTTTTTGTATGCTGGTATGTGAGGTACTGGATGTGAAGTTAAACAGGTAAGTCTAGTACTAACTGTATTCAACACTGTACACACCTCTGAGTGTTTGAGACAAATTTATTTATAAACATATTCATAAATAACTCTGTCATAGCATATATGGGGAGAATGTGATGGGGGGGGGGCACCAAATGCTCAGCAGCTAGTTGCACATTGAAATTGACTCATTAGGTAACAGTCTCTGTCTCCAGCTTAGTCATGTATTTATGCGTACTGATATACCAAGTCAAGTAAATGCAGTTTTGTGTAATTCAACCGATAATCTACCTTTAGGTCACAACTAGTATTACAACTAGTAAAATCATTAGTTTGATGTACTCCACAGATATAGTGTTATGCATTACACTGTATAATGGTCTTATTATTTTGAAAATTTCTTGTAAGAAAGAAAAGGTTCTATGAATAACAGCCTGCATTTAAATTGGAACCTGTGTTCTGAGAGACAGCCTTACAAGATTATCTGCAAATATACAGAGCTGAGTATATTTTTCTTTATTATAGAGTTTAATTGTTGCTTAGATACTGATCTGCAAATATACAGAGCTGAGTATATTTTTTGGTTTTATAGTTTATACTGTTACTGGTTGCTCAAATCTCTGCTGAAACTGTCTTCCCCAGCCCCCCACTCCCATTTTCTGCCTTGTCTTCAGCTGATATAACTGTTTTTTATAGCTTGTGTTTTACCTAACTCAAGGTTCCCCTAATTTGACCTGTTAATAACAGCCTGCATTTAAATTGGAACCTGTGTTCTGAGAGACAGCTTTACAAGATTATCTGCAAATATACAGAGCTGAGTATATTTTTCTTTATTATAGAGTTTAATTGTTGCTTAGATACTGATCTGCAAATATACAGAGCTGAGTATATTTTTTTGGTTTTATAGTTTATACTGTTTGTGGTTGCTCAAATCTCTGCTAAAACTGTTTTCCCTAGCCCCCCCACCCCCATTTTCTGCCTTGTCTTCAGCTTATATAACTGTTTTTTATAGCTTGTGTGTTACCTAACTCAAGGTTCCCTTAATTTGACCTGTTAATAACAGTCTGCATTTAAATTGGAACCTGTGTTCTGAGAGACAGCTTTACAAGATTATCTGCAAATATACAGAGCTGAGTATATTTTTCTTTATTATAGAGTTTAATTGTTGCTTAGATACTGATCTGCAAATATACAGAGCTGAGTATAGTTTTTTGGTTTTATAGTTTATACTGTTAGTGGTTGCTCAAATCTCTGCTGAAACTATCTTCTCCACCCCCCTCCCTGTCTTTGGTTTGTAGTTAAATTTGGTGGCTTTTGCAGTGTCCTCCCCACTGTAGATTTGATCTAGGACACTCCCCCAGTCTCATCTCTTTACTGCATTCTACCTAATAAACCCTTTCTGCACTTGCTTTTAGTCCTTTTTAATTTAATTGCATTTTTTTCAAACTGTGTGTGGTCTAATATTGCTACATACTTGTTTGCTAGCTTGCACTGCATGTGAATTGTTTTTACTAATGTTTTGGCTATTTTTCTGTAAAAAAAAAAAAAAAAACTTTAAGCCTGTTTTCTATCTTTCCTGTAACTAGTGTTCCAGATACAGATTTGCTATATCCAGGACTGTTTGTAAGCTTCTGAGCCCCCACAAGTCTTTCTGTGTTGGAGGGAAGCCTTCTAGCTTATCAGTGGGAGTGGTAAGCATTAGGTAACCCGTCTGCCACATAAGGAGTGGTTCTGGTCCAGAATTTGTAGTTATTGGCCATTTGGGCAATCTTCCATCTCTCTCAACTTTCTGATTTGAAAGCCTGAATTTGCACTTGTTTCTGTAACTCTTCTAGTGCAGATACAGGTTCTTAGTTTTAGCACTTAAATTTGCTTATTCATACTCAGCACTTGTTCAGAACTTGTAAGCACTAAATAAGCTACTAATTACTATAGCACTCAATCTTCCTCATTACCTAGAGGAAAACAGTTTTTCTACTTACTTACTTTTCTCACTGGCATTGAGAAAAACAGCTCTTGTACTCACTTTCCTCACTTATCTAGAGGAAAATAGTTTTTATTCAGACATGTCCAAGGGTCAGCTCCCAGTGTTCTCCCCTGTCTACCTGATGAATCTGGGCATCTTGAGGCAATGTAGAAATTGCCTCATGTACACAGACAAACCTCTCCTCCTACCACCCAACATTACAACCTGTGAGAGATGCACTTATCTAGCCAAACTGGAGGTAAAGCTCTCTCCAACCAAGACTGAACCTGACAGTCATGAGGAGAAGGTAAACATTTGCACAACACCACTCTCATCACATAGTCTCACTACGTCTACACCACCAAAATCCACACATAGAAACTCAAAAACATTTGCGGAGGCTCTCAATAATAATCTGCCTAAGCAACAGAGACCTCCAAAGCAGAAACACAAGCAACCTCCATTCCCCAACACAACCCAAATGACACATAGCCCACAGACTCAGTGTGCCACTCAAACACAGCCAATAAGGCAAAACAACATACCCAACACACTAGTCATAGGTGACTCTATAGTCAGGCCCACTGATGTCCCACTCACCAGGCTAAACAAGGAGAAGGGTAGTGCCAGCTGCCTGTTGGGTGTCAGGATCTGCCACATAACCCACACACTCAGGTCATTCCACAACAAGTACAAATATGACTCTGTCATTGTCCATGTTGGTGTGAATGACCTGAGACATACCTCCCTGGTCTACATGAAAAGAGACATGGAAGAGCTCTGCGATCTTGTAGCCCAGTCAGGTATGACCCTAGCCCTGAGTAGCATTCTGCCATCGCCCAGAATGATACCGCAGTACAAGGACAAAATGATTGACTTCAACAATTGGCTAAGCTTCTGGTGTCATTCTAAGGGGATCTAGTATCTGTCTGCTTGGGATGACATGGTCAACAGACCATGATGCTTTGCCACAGATGGCCTGCACCTGTCGTCCCTGGGATTCCGGATACTGGCTAAGGCTCTTGCTGCCCCTATAGTGCCTTTTTTAGGCAGGGATCAAGTAACAAATACACCACCATAACAGGAATAGGCAAGCAAAAACTGAGGGTAATGCTACTCAATGCTAGAAGTCTAAATTTCAAAATGCACTCACTCGAGGCACTCCTTAAAATGGAGAACATCGATATCTGTGCAGTGACTGAGACCTGGTTCAAGGCTCCAGAGAGCACCCCTGCACTACCAGGCTATAACTCATACCACACTTTTCGGCCATGTAACCTGGACTGAAACACCAAAGGTGGGGGTGTGTCCATATTCATTAAGGATATTCACACCTCCAGGCTAGTTGCTCAGCATAATGCATCCGAGGTTATACAAGTACAACTAACTCTTGGCAAAACTGCAATCCAAATTGTAGCTTGCTACAGATCTCCCACCATGCCCCAGGATTCCCACTCCTCTTTTCTTGATGTACTGGAAAATATTAGGGTTCAACCAAACACCCTAATAATGGGCGACTTCAACTACCCCACCATTAACTGGGAAAACTACTTATGTACCAACTCCTTAGCGCAATGCTTTCTGGAATTCATAAACTCCAATTCCCTAGATCAACTTATCCACACCCCCCACCAGGGGCAACGATATCCTAGACCTAGTCATTGCCAACATGAGTCACCGGTGTTCCCCACCTGAAGTCAACTCCTCGTTGGTCCGATCTGACCATAAGCTAATCACCCTTGATATCCACATCCTACCCCCACCTCCCCATTAAGGAAACCACAGTAAAAAATTTCTCCAAAGCCAACTTCATGCTTCTTAAGACAGAAGTAGTGAACTTCATGACACCCATGCAGATGGACAATACAGTTACAACTGCTGAATCCTACACAAATGCACTCTATAAGCACTTACATGAGTGCATGGATCGTGCTATCCCAAACAGAACCAAGATGCTATCCTCCAAAAAAAGGAAGCCAATCTGATGGTCCCCTGCCATAAACAAACTGTACAACAGAAGGAAGAAACTGTTGCAAAAGAGTAAAATCCCATGAGTGGAGGAGCTCCCTGGTCAGCCTCAGTAAGAAGCTGAGATCCCTTATAAGATCCTCCATAGCTAGCTACGAAAACAAAATCACCACTGATTCGAAGGGCAACCACAAAGCATTCTATAGCTATGTCAAGAATCTCAATGGCAATACCCAGATCTACTCTGAGTTACAGCACAATGGCACGAAAATTACAGAACCAACTGATATTGCCAACATCCTGGCAGATAGGTTCAGTGCTAACTTTACCCCCCCCCTCACCCCCTAAAGGGCCCATATCTATACAGGAAGAATGCAGAGTCCCTGTAATCACAACTATGCAGGTGAAAGCTGCACTCTCTAAAGCCAAAAACACAGCATCCATTGGAATGGACAACATCCCAGGCTGCGTTTTACATGAACTTTAGAATGAACTGGCTCCCCACTTAAGCACCATGTTCAATATTAGCCTCGCATCAGGCTTTGTGCCCACTGAATGGCGCACAGCAACAGTTATCCCACTCCACAAAGGGGGAGCCACCACAGACCTATTAGCCTGACGAGCCTGGTCTGCAAAGCCATGGAATGTATCATCGTGGAACTCATAAACAAAGACATTGGTAACCTCCAAACTCTGGATCCCACCCAGTTCAAGTTTGTGAAAGGCAGATCATGCCTCCTGAACCTGACTGACTTCTTTGAGGCAGTCACCAAAGCCGTAGATGAGTGTAAGGTGGTTCACACAGCCTATCTTGACCTCACAAAGGCTTTCGACACCATCCCCCATTCTGGAATTATAGCTAAACTTAATAAACTAGGCATAAATCCCTACGTCACAAGATGGGTTGCCAACTGGCTCACTGACAGAACCCACACTGTAAAAGTTGCAGACTCCAAATCTGACCTCAAACCAGTGACAAGTGGAGTACCACAGGGTGCAAACTAGGAGCCATAGTCAAGTCACCAAATGATGTGAACATCCTACAGAAGGGCCTCTCTGAGACAGATGCCTGGTGTCAGAGCCATGGCCTCAAGCTCAATGCCAAAAAGTGCAGTGTCATCCCCTTTGGTAAAAACTCTGTACCCATGAACTACCACATAGGCAGCAATCTACTTAACACCGAATGCGTGATAAGAGACCTTGGGACCCAGGCAGACAGTAGTCTCTCCTTTGATAGTCACATCGCCACAGTAGTCAGGAAGTCCTTCTACATGGCACACCTCATCATAAAAGGGTTCTCATCCAGGAAAAAAGAGGTCATCGTTCCCCTCTACTCGACACTCATTAGACCCACTAAAGAGTACAACGCCCCTTTTGGAATGTACCTCACAAGACATCTGCAGCAGCTGGAAAGGCCACAGAAGTACCTCACAAAGAGGATTAGTGAACTCAAACAAATGCCCTACACTGACCGCCTCAAAAAACTCCAGCTTTACTCCGTAGCATATCATCTACTCAGAGGTGATCTCTGCCTAACATATAAAGCTATGTCAAACCCAGAGCTGTTGGACATGCTACACCTAAAGAAATCCCAATCCCTCTGAGCTACACGCTCTAGGGACCTAAACCTTGTCACCACAATAAACAGGACTTACTGGAGGGATAGATTCCTATCACAGAGACTTCCCATACTCTGGAACAGGCTACCCATCTATGTCAAGCAAAGTTCTTCATTAGCACTCTTTAAGAAAAATCTTGATGAGTGGATGGGAAATAGGAAATACACCCCGGGGATCACTTCTGTGTCTCTGCTCGACAGTGGTACAAGAAAATAACCTTCTTGGGTGGCGTAAGCCAGGGAACTTTGTTGGTTAGGCTTATGTAGGCCCTTGGGCTGATAGCCTAGTACCTACCTACGAACCTATGAACCTATGAATGTGTATTTGATTTTATAGTCACAGTCTAATGGCTTATATGATTATAGTGACTTATCCTTATAACTCTCAACTTATTTGCTTAAAATTCTGGAAAAAGCCTAAAGTAATGGGGGTAGGAATAAAGGCCCAGAATAGGGACAATTTTTAAATGTTACTCTAGTTCGTTTAATAAGTTAATATAATAAAATCCTTTGCACCAACATTCATTTTTTGAACAAAAAAGTATAGTATGAAACTCTAATGCCTGGCATTATTGACAGGCTTTTAATCCTCAGTTATTTACTAAAAAAAAAAAAAAAAAAATCAACAATTTTATAAGGGACAGGTCAAAAATATAAGGCAAAATCTGGGACAGTTTAGAGTTATGATCATCCTACTCAGCATTCGCCCCATTTCTTTATAAAGACTTCTGTTATTTCACTGATTAAATTTGTGTTCATATATAAAAATATGGGGGTTAGAAAAAAGATGTGTAGAAAATGTAGTTAAGCATGCGAAACCAACTGCATGATGTGTTGAAACTACAATTCATCTAACAAATGTTGTATGTCTGTTAATTTGTACTTTGCAGTTTTGTATACCTTTCTAGCCATGTATAATAACATTAAAACACTGCACTTAGAATTTTTCTTTTTTTTCCTGAATGGCCTCAGTGTGTAGATAGTCAGAATAATCATTTTCACCATTTATGGGACTGGATTTTTCTTTTACTTTTTACCTATTGGACTGACATTATTAGATTTCTTTTTATTAGTTGTGTAACTTTGCTTTGTTCTGTAGTTTTACTTGAATTTTTATTTGTTGGGCTTTTGATGGCTTTTTTGTAAATAGTTTTATAATTTTAGTTTTAAAATTCATTTAAGAAGTCACATTTAGGCATTGAGAGACTAGGTTTATGTTTTTATTAAGGTTCATTTTTATTTTATTTAGTTGAGTTTATTTGTCTTTGTTCTGTTTTTAGTAAACTTCAATGAACTTAGAGAGTGGGATGAGTGGCAAGATTTATTTAAGGGGTTCAAAGTTTGAGTTCTGAATAGAATATAATAAGAATATTTACTGAGTTTGATACTGGGAGCTTTGAATCATCTGTTAGGTAGGGCTGATTGGAACAGAGATTGTTTTTCCTTCATCAGGATAGCCACTTAATTTGAATACTTTTCAGAGACATGTCTGGAAGATAAATAACTGCTGGATGTTTAAGGTTAGTATCATTTTAATGGAAGGACTATTTTTCTGTTTTTTTTACAAATATTATTGGGTCTGGAATAGAGTACTATTTACATGAAAGAGATATGAAGGAATGTTAATTTTGTTATTAACTGACACTATTTCTACAAATGTACTTTTTAATGTTTGACATGGCTGGTCTGATTTTCTTTTCTGCAAATCTGTTTCTTTTTTAATTTGGGTGATAAGTACTTTCTTCATGTGTAGAGTTTCTTTCAGTTTTTAATCTTAAATTGATTGAAAATTGATGTTTTAATTTTTATGAGACAGTAAGTTCTTTCTGTTGTGATGTATTTATTTTAGAGTTCCTCTACATTTTCATTGGTCATTTTGTAAGACTTTGTCAGAAGATCAGTCAGGAATTTTTTATATTTATTTTATTTCTAACGTTTAATACATTCTTGTGCTTGTATTTAAACATGTGCAGTATTATTGTAAGGTTAGGAGTAGTGTTTAAAAGTTAGGTTTGGTTTAGTTGTTATGGATGCTGACATAATTATATTTTATTCATACAATTTCTATATTTTTAAGGTTTTACTTTTTGTAATGTTATTAAAGTGGTCACAGTTTATATGTAGGATTTTTCTTAGTTTCTGTGTTTTTTTTTTTTATTTTTAATTACTTTTGTTAATTTTATAGCTTTATTTTGGGTTAGTGGTGTTGTGTTTATTGTGTGATGCTTAAGTAAATTCTGAGTGATTGTTGGTTTCTTGGCTTTGTGGATAATTAGTTCTGGTTAATTGATGATATGGGTTGGATATATAGAATTCCTGAATAATGTGTGAGTGAAATTGTGACTCATGAAGGTTAGGAACAAAATATTCATAAAGGTCTGAAAAATATTTCCTTTCAACCAACTGTATCAGCAAAATATTCTAAGACAGAACCTTTGACAGTATTAACTCATTACTTTCAATTAGGACAAGATTGAACTGGCAGATTTGTTGGTTGTTGATGAACTGCCAGATTTAAATGTGGCTTTAATTACTAAGCCACTTCTAAAAAAATAGAAGGGAGGAGTAAGATTATTTTACTAATCAGTTATCTTTAATTATTTTATACTAAATGTAGTGTTACTGTTAGTCTGTGGTTATGCGATAATGTATTTATAACTTTTTATTATGTTTGAAGACGTCTGTGTTTGGAATTAAAGAAGGATGACAGTGTTACATATATTCCACTGCCCACATTTGTTTATGTTTTGTTTGTGTTATTTTCAAGTTACAAAGATTTGATACTTCAGTAGTTTAGTTATGATATAAATATACACACACACAAACACACACACATATATATATATATATATATGTGTATGTGTGTGTGTGTGTGTGTGTGTGTGTGTGTGTGTGTGTGTGTGTGCGCGCGTATGTATGTGTATATGTACATTATCACACCCCATTATACACACAAACACACACTCGTGTGTGTGTGTGTGTGTGTGTGTGTGTGTGTGTGTGTGTGTGTGTGTGTGTGTGTGTGTGTGTGTGATAAAGGCTTGTATCTAAGCTCAAATACAGATATTTTTGTTATCATGCTATCCACATCATTGTGCAATTCCTAGCCATGCCATCAAATGTTTATCATCACTCCATCACTCTGCCTATGCAATAAAGCGACATAATGCAACTTTAAACACTCCACTCATTGAAAACACACACAGTCCCCACAAAATCAGTAACTTACACCTACCTAAAATAAAGTTGTAGAATTGCAAAATAAACTTATTAAAGAGAAAATGAAAAAAAAAACGTAAAAAGTAAAATAAAATAGAAATCACAGCCAGACAGAAAATGGCATTATCAGCAAATAGGGCCTTCTTTAACTAACCTTAAACTAACTGAAACATATAGCTAAACTAGAAACATATGGTGCTGCAACAATTCTATAAGACTCATTAAAAAATGCAGTAGAAAACTACCTGCTATCAGTTCTCTCATAAAAGCAGACAATTCCTCCAATTAGATTTGGGGAAATGGTTATGACTCATGATAGCGTCACACTGCTTATCAACTCATTCCTTAAACATACAGTAGAAGCTACTTCATTTAATACATATTAAAGAGATGTATTTCATACACACACGCGCGCGCATGCACATACACACACACATATATATATATATATATATATATATATATATATATATATATATATATATATATATATATATATATATATATATATATATATACACATGTGTATGTCACTACAATAAACACTAATATATCCCTACACTCCCTGCTAACTATATATACCAACTCCAAGATCGCTTTACAGTGGGGAAAAGGCAAACTCTCTGATCCCCATTGTTCATGATATTGCAGAAAAAAGCAAGCCCACAATGTTCAATCAGCTGTGTTGCCTTTTTTTCTGTGCAATGATTGCACAATTTGACCAGCTCAAAGACATCCGTGTGTGTGTATGTGTGTGTGTGTGTGTGTGTGTGTGTGTGTGTGTGTGTGTGTGTGTGTGTGTGTGTGTGTGTGTATATATATATATATATATATATATATATATTATATATTTTATATATATATATATATATATATATATATACACACACACACACATATATATATATATATATATATATATATATATATATATATATATGTATATACGGATATGTATATGCGTGCGCGCGCGCACACACACACACACACACACACATGCCCAAACACACATGCAGGCATACACACACCTTTGATACGGTATGGTAGGGAAACTATTTTGATGACAATTAAAAACCTGGACTTTGTATGTAAAGAAAGTTAATCAGGCACCAGATCCTTCGCTAATAGTATATACTAAAACTAACATAACAGAAAGCAAAAACACATGGAAATATTGTCAGAAGACAACATAGGTTTTCCTTTGCCAAAACATAAAACCTTAAGAAGCCAGGTAAATGATAACAGACAAGAGAAAGAGAAGTCATTTTACTTTCCTGCAGTCTTCCACCAGTAAAAATCCAAAGCTCTCTTCAAAATGTAAGGGTCTGCTAACAGCTGTAAAAAATTCCAGTCAATTAAACTTATTCCTGAAGAAACCAGCCACAGTGTGACTTACAAAAGAAAGCCACTTCATTGAAACAGCAACCTTTGTACTCTCTACACAAACAGGACATACACTACAACAAAATATGGTTATTTCAACCTCCATACTGCTTTGGAGACTGCATCAAAAAACTGCTACACTAATAAAACATACCGCACTAACACCTAATATTCTTTGAGTGGAATACCAGAAGGATGCAGCAGATGCAATTGCTTTCCCTATCACTATGCTTATAAATAACATTGCAGAAGCAATAGCTTTCCCTGTTGCTATCTTCATAAACAACTCTATTCAATAAAGCTATGTGACTGATCTATGGAACAATCATATATAATGTTTCTCCATTGGTACATCAGAAGAGCTATCAAACTGTAGGACAACCATCACATTATCAACACTTTCTAAAATACTTGCAAAATGTATACATTAACAAATCCTAGGCCATCTTTTAAAAATAATCTACATGCTACAACTCATCATGGCTTTCATCTAGGATATACTGCCAAAACTGCATTACTTACATTTCTAAATGCAATAAATCATCAGTGAAACAATGGACAGCTAGTAGTTTCCCCTCTTCCTACAGTTATCCAAAGCCTCTGATATGGTATTACATAATGTACTCTTAAAACTCTAGATTTAAGGAAAACAATTATGGTTCTCCAACTGTCCTAACAACAGATCATAATTTCTACAATGGCAAGACTCCAGCATATCTTTCCAGTCAGTCTTTGTAGGTGGTCACCAAAGATCCATACTAGGTCCACTACTCTTTAACATTTTAATCCCTGTAGGAGTCCCTCAGTCATCTATATTAGGTTTCCCCTTCTTTAATTTAATTAATGAAGACTACACAAAATATTAAGAAATGCCCCCATTTTACAGTATACAGATGATTCATCTATAATATAAACGGTTAAATCTCCTAAGTATATATGAATTACTACTCAGCAGTCCCTACACAACGTAAGAAAATAGATTTTTGGGTACCAACTTACTTCTAAATGCCAAAATGCAAGCTAAGTCTTTTTACCACTAATAATGCATAACATTCTTAAACAACATAGCTAGAACAAGTATCTCACACTAAACTGCAAGACATAATTATGGATGAACACTTAAAATTTGATTTCTATATAAACTAGCTCAAATACACAAAAACTAGGCATGCTATTTAAATCAAAACCATATTTAAATGAGCAAGCTATGCTAAAAGCATGTGAAATATTCCTACTCCCTAGCTTACTATATATTCTCTCTGTATTTGCCAATATTCAGAAAACTCAACTTGAAAAACTTGAACACACTTATAATAAATAATATAACCAATTTTGATACAAACCTAACTAGCAAAACACATTCCTGTCTAGCACAAAAAAAAAAACAGACTAGAAGAAATGAAACACTTTAGCATATTCTCAGCTCAGTGTAGTTCACAACATACTTTATAAACCAACAAATACCCTAGAAGCAATGGGTCTATATCAGAACATCGAAGTTTTAAAACTTCGAATGTTCTAATATTGACCCGTTTTAATCGAATGCTAAAAATAGCAAAGCTGCAGAACACCAAATTCTTTCCTAGGGAAAGAATTCAGTTGGCCGGTACTGTGGCTTCACTATTTTCACCGCTGTGGTGGAGATTTATAGATTGGGTTCAAGTAATTGTGTGACTGTATGGTTATTAGGATTAGGGCATGGGTTAGGTGAG